>NC_025993.2:59351757-59404040 GCF_000442705.2 Elaeis guineensis
ATATTTGAAGCAAGTAATATTAGAAAACTTGTTACTTGAAGAGTTTACATAGATATTTTTCAGATACTTTTATTTCTTCAAGGGGTTATAGCCAAGTCCAGCCTTATCATACACGACCTTTTGATTTTCAAGAATCATATTAAGTTTGTTAGAACTCAAGGTGAATTTTTCAACTATTAGTTTTAGCTTGGCAATTTTATTCTTTAAATTTTAATTTTCTTGAAACAGGGTAGATTTCTCAATTGAAATACTTTCATTTTATTTCAGTAAAGATTGATTTTTTAATTTTAGATCTTTGTTCTTTATCCCTAGTTTCTTTAGTTCATCAATTAAATCATAAAAAGCTTCATGCAGCTCTTCAAATGTAAAGTCACTAGGAGCTTTGGAATTTACCTCATTATCATATGCCATAAGGCACAAGTTGGCTTGTTCAGTTGAGTCTTCCTCTTCGGAGCTTGAGTCATCACTCCCACTTCAAGTGGCCATCATGGCCTTCTTCTTGTACTTCTTGGGACCCTTCTTCAGTTGTGGGCATTCGGACTTGAAGTGTCCCGATTTTTTGCATTCATAAAAGATAAGGGGTTGGTCTTTATCCTTTTCTTTGCTCTGTTTCTCTTTTGTGAATGGCCTCTTCCTCATTGCTTGTTTTCTTTTTCTCAAAAACTTCTTGAACCTTCGGGTAATGAGTGCCATCTCTTCATCCTGCTCTTCATTTTCGGTGTCATCAGTTTCTTCATCTGGTGGAGCTGTGAATTTGAGGGCGATTGTTCTCTTCTTTTTGACTTCTTCCTCTTGATGTTGTTTCATGCTCAGCTCATGTGTCATCAATGATCCAAGAAGCTCTTCCAAGGGTAGAATGTTCAAATCCTTGGCTTCTTGGATGGCGGTCACTTTGGCTTCCCAAGCTCTTGGTAAGGACCTGAGAATCTTTCTTACAAGCTCACTGTTAGAATAGGACTTACCAAGACTCTTTAAACCATTTATAATATCAGTAAAGCGAGTAAACATTTTAGTTATAGACTCATCATGCTCTATTTTAAACAATTCATATTTATGCACGAGCATGTTAATTTTGGACTCCTTTACTTGATTAGTTCCTTCATGGGTTACTTCTAATCTATCTCATATTTCTTTAGCAGACAAGCAAGTTGAAATGTGATTAAATTCGTTAGCATCAAGAGCACAATATAGAATATTCATAGCTTTAGCATTTAGTTGGACCATTTTCTTATCAACCTCATCCCACTCTTTTTTGGGTTTGGCTGATTCCACACCATCAATAATTTTAGTGGGTGTGTGAGGACCGTTCACTATGATACTCCACATATCATAGTCGAGTGCTTGAATGAAGATTTTCATCTGAGCTTTCCAATAGGTATAATTGGACCCATTGAAAAGTGGAGGTCGGTTAGTGGACTGCCCCTCGGCTAGAGAAGTGCCAACTTGAGTTGCCATAGATCTTTAGCTCTTTGATTGGTTAGATCAAAGTAGGGCTTGAGCACCGGGCTTTGATACCACTTGTTACCCAGCTATGCAACCCAAGAGGGGGGGTGAATTGGATTTCTAAAAATTTTAAACTTAACTTATGACTTACAACAAATGTTTAACAATAGCTAAATAAATGAGGAGAGTATAGTTGATTCAAGGCTAATGGTTGAATGCAAGAATGCAAGAGAATAAAAAAATTCTAAAGAAGAGCAATTAGGCACAACACAA
Source organism: Elaeis guineensis (assembly GCF_000442705.2). Classification (NCBI taxonomy): domain Eukaryota; kingdom Viridiplantae; phylum Streptophyta; class Magnoliopsida; order Arecales; family Arecaceae; genus Elaeis; species Elaeis guineensis. Next base: position 59,353,474 of record NC_025993.2, read on the forward strand.
ACAAAAGGATTTATAGTGGTTCGGTGCCAACCTTGCACCTACATCCACTCCCCAAGCTCCTACTTGGGAATTCCAATCCACTAACTTGTATTCAACCTGAGTACAAACATCAGAAACTCTGACTCTAGCTATCCCAAGCTAGTCCACTTATTTTTCGGATACAAGCCAACCCAATACACTCCAATTCAAGGTTCGGATCAACCTTCCCTTATTTTGGAACCCTTCCAAAACAAAAATAATAGCTTAAACTGATTATAACAATCAATAGCTCAGAGAATACAAAAGAAGCTCCTTTAATGAGCGAATGAGACTTTAAATACACTTTACTCAAAGAGAAGAAGGCTCTTTTTGATTTCCTCAAGGTGGTTGGAGACTTGAATGTGCACTTGAGGAGTTGGTGAGCTTGAATTAAAGGCTTCTTGAATGCTTTGAGTGAGCTCTTGCTTAGGGCTGAAAAGTAAGCTTGAAATCTTCTTTTCAAAAATCTCTCTTCTTGATTCTACTTGATGATTCCCACCTTTTTGTCCCTTTTATAGCTTTAAGGAATGGTGAAAAATAATCTGGGCTGAAATAGAGCTGTTAGACCACATTAAATGAGCATTAAAAGCACTTAAAATGGGTTAAAATCTAGCCATTGCAGAACATTCTCATCACAGGGGTCGACTCATGGGTCGACTCATGCTCATGGGTCGACTCATGGGTCGACCTCTATGGAAAAATAGCAGAAAATAAGGTTCTATAATTTTTGACCTAAAAACAGCAGGGGTCGACTCATAGGGTCGACTCATGCCTGGGGGTCGACCCCATGGGGTCGACTCACAGACTGTGCCAAGACTGTGCCAGCCAAAATAATCTGCGTGCCAATCAGCTCATTGTGCCATGAGTCGACTCATGGGTCGACTCAAATTTTTCAAACATGAATATCTTTCAAAATACATATCCAAAAACTATAAAATTTTCACCGATGGATCACAAATCTTTTGTTCTATCACTTTATGCTTTCAAATCAGGGTTTGGTAAAATTATGATTTTACCTCTAAAAAGCAATAAGTCTTTTTCAAGCGAAAATTATTAGTACCCCTTCAAATGCTTTGTAATCATCAAAATCAATCCAAGGAGCAACAGTTGCGTCTTCTCGGTGCAACTTAGCCACTGTATCCAGCCGAGAACAACCAACCCCAAGAAGGGCCCGCACGTTTACAATGGTGGAAGATCTAGACTTAATATTTTCTTAGAGAGATTTGATTTAGGTCTCCTTAAACTTGGCTTGACATAGTCATAACAATTATGACTAACCTAGTGGCATGGATTAGCTCGAATTGTTAGCCACTTCTAATCAGAACTGGGTCGACACATATGGCTAGGTAAGTGAGACCGATGGAAGGGATATGCCATTAACTCGACAAGAACGCATTCGAGTCAAGTAGCTTCCAATTAAAAACTAGTCGGTCGCATCTGCCCAACTTACCTTAGTCACCAAATTATCGAACCAGAACTAATTGGGTTAGCCTACAATCCAGGCTCTAACCACTGAGCCAAATTAGGTCTTAACTTGATCCTGTCACATCTAAATGTGATTCGACCTTGACCCAAACTTAATCCTATTAGGCTGATCAATTATTAGCTTTCATGATCCCACCTAACCAACTGTTGATTCGGTTTGATCAACCACTAGACCTAATTGAGCTACCCAATCCCAAACCCAATTTTATGAAAATGACTTAGATCTAAAATTTTCAAATTTAGACCTAATTTAATTCCATAAGCTTAATTCATTAATTAAGTTTTGTGTTCATAAATAAAATATATAAAATAAATCCTAAGGTTTCAGGATCTAGAGTTTTACAGAAAAGTAAGTTTTGATTTCTGATTAAGGATGAACGCGCAGCACCCCTACACGTCATAAGAACACCCATTGAATGGGAGGAGAGGGCCTTTAAACCCTACTTTATTTTTATGACCGGACGGCCATGAGGAACACTTTAATCAGAAATATAAATTTAACTACAAAACTAGTTAGATCTAAATTTACATATCACATATACAATTTAAGATCTAACTAATACATGCTTTGCATACATCTCATGTATCAAAAATTGATCTAATTAACATGCTTTCAGATTTAATACATCACATGTAACATCTGAAAAATAAAATTTAAATTGAACTATTCAACATAAAATTTATTCTAGACAGTTACTAAAATAATTCTACAACTAGTCTAGGCATGCAACAGATCAATCTTATGTATTATCCAAATTTTTATTTTTTATTTTTGATCTAAATATAACATTTATATCATCAAAAAATAGAGAATAAATTAGATCTAAATTATATTTTAATCTCATTAAAATATAAACTTACAAGACTATTCATAGATCAAAACTATTCCTAGTCTAGTCATGCATCTCATGCATGTTAGATCTTCTCAGATTTAATTTCAAATATTTTGATTTCAGATCCTATCACATTTGATGTGACATCTGAAATTCTTTAATATTAAATAAATTAAAATTAAAATCAGATCTAAATTAGATCTGAAACTGAGCCATGAACCTGGTTTTGATATCAGTTGAAGGAAAAACCACTTTTTTCCTTGTAGGATCTTCCAGATTTCATCAAATCTAGGATGGAATAATTTTTAAAAAATTTATTCTATATTTATTTCAGATCTAAATCTCTAGATCTAATTTTATTATCTACTATTTGTAGGAACCAGATCTAGGGTTTCAGGGTTATATCTTGAAATTTTTTCAAGATCATACAGCGGAAGACTAAAATAAATCAAAATTTATTTTCTAAGATCAGAAGATCCCTAGATCTAAGATCCTATTACATGATTATTACATAGCATTAAATCAAAAATTAAAATATATATAAATATAGTATGAACTACATGTTGATCATATCAACATGTTTCTATACTAGCTACATCTAATGTATGTATTAAATAATAGATCAGATCTATTACCTTGCAAGTTAGACGCTCTAACCTCGCTGATCCGGGCTTAAGGATGATGTTGCAAGCCGCACACGTGTCCGGCCTCTAGGAGTCATCCACACGAGCCCACGAATCTCGATCAGAAGTCCTGCTTCAGGAAATCAGCACAGTATGCTAGTACTGCGCTGATCCTTCTTTGATGGTTGATCAGGTGCCTCCTTCTTCTTGATTTGGACTCTTCCAAAGATGAAAAGTAGAAGGAGGAGTTTCAGATCTGAGACACTCTCAGAAAATAGTTCGTGCTAGACCGCTTAGCCAAGAATCAAGTCCATTTGGTTCTCGTTAAAGACATGGACTTGACCAACTACAACTATTGTAATTGATCTAGAGAATCCTTGACCTAATCTAAGACAACAATTGATTAGATTTAGTCAATTCTCTAATTAAGTCCATCTTTAATCTAACCATAGGTCTAACCCAATTAATGGACCTAATTTTCACTAACCAATTAACCCAATGTGTTATGATTTGTGTCTTAGGTTCTTCAATTCACAATCCTAGAACCTAATCAAACAACTTCTTAATTCTTAATTAAGTTTTGGGCTGAGGGTTGGGTTCGGCTTTTCAAAAAATAATTTTCATATTTGTAAAATAATTTTACAATATGATTCTACCAATCATATTGCATGTTTGATTCATAATCAAGATGCAAGTGAAATAAATATGAAACTACTTTAGATCTAATCTAAACAGGTTCATGTAATTGAAACAATTTCAACTTTAAATAATTTCTTTGCATAAAAAATATTAACAAAGAGATTTTATTTCAGATTTAAACATCTTTTAAATCTAATAAATCATAAATTTAATCTAGATCATATCTAACAAATTTATGATTAAAGATAGATCTACACAAACTAGGACAACCTTTGCACTGTAAGGGGTAAACCTTACAGCAGGACAACCTTGCAGTTTGTGATTGATCTAAAATTTTAATTTTAGATTTAATAATCAGATTATAAATTAGATCTAATCTAAAAAAATAATCTAAGCATGTATAAATAATCATGTAATAAAGAACCTAGGCTCTGATACCAATTGTAGGAACCAGATCTAGGGTTTCAGGGTTATATCTTGAAACTTTTTCAAGATCATACAGCGAAAGACTAAAATAAATCAAAATTTATTTTCTAAGATCAGAAGATCCCTAGATCTAAGATTCTATTACATGATTATTACATAGTATTAAATCAAAAATTAAAATATATATAAATATAGTATGAACTACATGTTGATCATATCAACATGTTTCTATACTAGCTACATCTAATGTATGTATTAAATAATAGATCAGATCTATTACCTTGCAAGTTAGACGCTCTAACCTCACTGATCCGGGCTTAAGGATGATGTTGCAAGCCGCACACGTGTCCGGCCTCTAGGAGTCATCCACACGAGCCCACGAATCTCGATCAGAAGTCCTGCTTCAGGAAATCAGCACAGTATGCTAGTACTGCGCTGATCCTTCTTTGATGGTTGATCAGGTGCCTCCTTCTTCTTGATTTGGACTCTTCCAAAGATGAAAAGTAGAAGGAGGAGTTTCAGATCTGAGACACTCTCAAAAAACTCAAGATGGAGGGAGGAAAGATATGAAAACAAAAACCCAAGAAGAAGACCCTCTTCTTCTTCACATTTTTCTCTCTAGACACCCAAACTTGCGTCTTTTATATCTCCACGACCCAAAGGTATTTCTCTCTAATTTTTGGATGTCAGAAAGGGCTCTCCAATATCTATCTCTCCTTAAAATTTCACAAAGAAACTCGTCTTATATAGAGAGATATGATAGAGTCCTTATCTAGGTCAAACACCTAGTCAAGGCTTATCCAAACATGGCAAGTTAAGGGACGCCCAACTCTTGAGCACCTCCTCCATATTTTCATGCATGGATCACTAGAAAAGGGTGTACAATATAAACCCTAAAAGCCACAAAAATTCTAAAAAAAATTTGGATAAATTCGGTGCAAAATTGAAAGAGTTTTGGATTTCTAAAACTCTATCTCATAGAATTCGAAATCCAAACTTATTCCTTTTAGATTTGATCCAAATCACCTTCCATGTAAGAAAGAAGAGAGGAGACCTTTTGTGAACGTGGGAGAGATCTGAGAGAGGGCTTTTGTCACACAAAATAAGTGGAGATTGACGTTGAATAAGAGAGAGGGCATGGAGAAGGTTTATGTGGCGCAAGGTGGAATCCTAGTCCTACTAGGATTCTGTCTCATAACTTGTTTTAATTTGGTTTCCCAAACCAAATCAAATCAAAATTAGATCAACCTAATTAAAATAGGTCTTAACCTAATTAAAAACTTAATTTAATCAGATTAAATTAGATTTAAATCTGATTTAATTTTCTAATCAAATTAGAAATTAGATTGACCCAAGTCCTAGTTGAACTAGGACTAGTCTTTCCTTGCACTTGGCTTATCCAATAAACCAATTGGACTTGATCCAATCAAGCCCAAACCAAATCTAATTAAATCATATTTAATTAGACTTAATCTCAGCCCATTGGCTTAATCAAATTAAGCCAATTAGCAATCAAATTGCTAATCGATCCTCCTGCAACACTTGCACTGGGTTAAATGTCAATCGTATTGATTATTTAACCCTATAATGATTCTTAATCGTTGATCAACCATCCGATCGGATCATGAACTCTAATGTGTGTGACCTCATAGCTCCGAACCTAAGCCGATAGCATAGAAATAAATTTCTATACCAATCGAAGTGACCATCTAGCAATGGTACCCGACGTCCGGATAGGTCGAATGTGTAGAACAACATCCTTAGAACCCATGCGGATATAGTTTTCATATAATTCATCCCCTTGACCAAAATGATCATAGGACACCCCAGAGCTCAACTGTCAACTCTGATCATGTTGTCCACATTGTATTTCAAAATATCAAATCCATCTGATGGATTACCCTGACCAAGGTTTTGCTAAATTGAAATACAGCGACTCATTCTTCTCCAACTCTTGGAGTGGTCAATCCCATCTCGATCACACTCTGACTTCGCAAGTACTTGACTGTGCCCAGAAGCCTTCCGTCCCTGAATTAGAAATTCAGTTAGTCCAGTACCAAAGCACAGTGAGTTGCTTGCAAGTCAATGAGGCGATCTCAAGTCTAAGGGATATTTATACCTATATCCCATCAGAGACATTCTCGACAGCAGAATGCTCTGGAGTTGGTCACGTTCAATGATGATGTACCCTTACATCTCACCTGTATGCCATACCAGTGTCTCCACACTCCTTGGTTAAGAGGACAACCAACCCATATGGCCTACAGCGACCTATGCTTGATAGAAGCTGTCGTCCTTATTAATAGCCTATCATTTGGTCGTGAACAGTTTTAAGGACTAATCGATAAATCCTCTCTTTATCGAACTTAAATAGTCCTAAGGACTTCATCATAACAATGGAGTTCATTAGAAGATGAAAGCTTATGATGAAAATGCCAAATATATTTTATTTATTAACAAATCAATTACAATACTTGGTTGCTCAACCGTCAACAGCTTGATGATTGGCTTTTTGGGACACATTTTCCAACACTATTAATTCTAAAATAAATTTAAAAGTATGAAAAAATATGAAATACCTCAAGGATAATCTGATTACCCTATAGATGATCGCAGCAAGCCTGAGGTTCTAATTTAGCCACGCAATCGCCTAGCCTCTACCAGTATCCACTCGGGCAGGACCTGGATCATCTTCTTCTCGTGAATCTCTGCTTCAAAAATCAAAACTAAATCTGATTAGGAAGATCTTCAAAAGTCTTCCTGAAGTTGGAGCAGCAGCTTATCGAAGAACTCCTGCAGCCTTCCTGTTCAAGGCTGAAGGAGGAAAATCACTTTTCCTCGTAGGATCTTCCAGATTTCACCAAATCTGGAGAGGAATAAGTTAAAAATTTTTCATCCAACATGTATTTCAGATCTAAATCTCTAGATCTAATCTTATTATCTGATATTTCAAATCTAAAATTAAATCTAAAACTATGATGAAAGAAGAAATACCTCAAGGGTAATCTGATTACCCTGTAGATGATCCCTGCACAGCCTGAGGTTCTGATGTAGCCACGCAAGTGCCTGGCCTCTATCAGTATTCACTCAGAATGTCTTCTCCTCACAAATCCATGCTCCAAAAATCAGATCTAAATCTGATTAGGAAGATCTTCAAAAGTCTTTCTGAAGTTGGAGTAGCAGCCTGTCGAAGAAGTCCGGCAACCTTCTATTCCAGGCATCACCACGCCTTGGATCTTTGCCAAATGGACGTCCAACTCTTTGGATGTAAAGAGGGGAGGAAGGAGAGTAGGAAGGATGTGGAGAAGAGGGTAGGGGGCAGCAGCTATTGGATTTTGTGCATAAAATAACTTCTTCCATGAAACCCTAGGCGTAGCAGGGTTTATATAGACCTTGTATGCTGCGCAGTGCCACATCATTCAACCAATCAAAAAATTTCAATTAATTTTGAAAAAAAATTGATTGATGGAGTGATATCATCTGATCACATCAGATAAGAACCCCACCCTCTCTCCTAAGTTGGTGCCAACATTGGATAAGCTCAAACAAGGTGGCGCCAAAGAGTCCATGTTTATCAGGACTCTTTGGTTCTTATCCATTTAGGGCGCACACTTTAATCCAATTGGGCTCATGCCACAATCTGATTATGGCACCCAATTCAATTGGATTTTGGCATGTAGATACTCCATAAAAATTCTTCAATGAGCCCTCTTCAGTTTAAGATCCATATGTCAACTTTTGACAGATGTCTTAAAATGAAATTGGCAGGTGCTAGAAATTAGCAGGTGTTGTCTTAAATTCATCTCATAAATTAAGACAAGCCTTTTCTGAGCTGGACAAATTTTATTTAGACTAAAAAAAATCTTCTCAAGGTTCTCTGGATGAGTCAAATCATATTTGGCTCAGTAGAGACAGAAAAGATTACACGAGGAGAAAGTTAGGCTCAATCGTGTGCTAGCACGATTTCCTTGAACCTAATTGGATCTTATCCAAATCAATTGAGTTAGCCGAATTGATGACATCCAGACCCTAACTCTTGTTTGTGTGACCCAGTTAGATTCAATTCTATATGGTAATGAGACATATCATGATCTCATCATCGACATCATCGAAACTCCTTTCGATGGACCAGAACTCTTCTGATTCAGACAATTAGAATGATCGATCATCAATATTATTCTAATTGCTCTCAAAATTCACCAGTGATACCTAACAGTATGTGGTGGCAATCCATCAGAACTAAAGATGAACCTCTCGGTGCAGCTACCTTTGTGATTGAGTTCCTCTATCATGAGTCCCGACTAAATTAGGGTTAAGATGAACTCATCAAACCAAACATCAGTCATATGAATCAATCGATCGATCTGAGTCCGATGTGAAACTCCAATGAAAAACTCTTTTTCTATTATTTCACTCTGCCATGGCCATGGGCTTAAGGACTCGATCTTTCGATTATCACAGGACTACTCCTCTCATCTACCAAGGTTGATAGATCCCATGTTGGTGCGACCTAGTTCCTACAATGAATATGCTACAGCCAACATACACCTCAGGGTTTCGAATGGCTAGGAGATCGAGTTATGGTGTAGTCAAACTATAATACACTCAAGGTGAACTATCGATGCACCTCAGGTCAAAGAACTAGACACACAACTGCAGCATCGAGCTAGTTATCGATGAGAAGGTAGACTTCCTTATGACTGCTCGATATGGTCACGCTCAGTACTCTCATTCTCAATGAATACCTGAACTCTCACTCTGGTGTCTCCACACCGTAGACTCAAGACACATCTATCCTAAGGAAGCGATCGTACACCAACCTTCTAGATCGATCACCATCCTCATGATGATCCTATGGTCAGGAGCAGTTTATGAGTTAGTTATGTAAATTCATGCCTTAAATTTTCAACTCTAGAAAATATGAATTGACATTCCTACTAACTCAAAGAATGTATCACAGACACTATGTACGCAATGTGATAGAAGAATAATCCTTTTATTCATTTATAGTCAAAATTATAAATTTACCCTTAGATCTGTACAGGAATGTGTCAGCCGATCTGGCATCTAGGGCACACATCTAACAAACTCCCACTTGACCTAATACCAATTGGCTACATATCTAGGTCCCATCTTCTCAAGGTGGGCTTTGATCTTATGCTGGTCTAATGGCTTTGTCAGTGGGTCTGCGATATTGTTTATGGAGTCGACTCTCTTGACCTTGACATAACCCTTTTCGAGGTAATCACGGATCAAATGGAATCGCTGCTCGATGTGCTTGGACTTCTGGTGAGACCTTGGCTCCTTAGCTAGGGCTATGGTGCCATTATTGTCGTAGTAAAGAGGTATGGCATTTGTTGACATCACTCCAAGCTCTGTGGCAAATTTTTTGTACTAGAATGCCTCCTTCGCAGCTTCCAATACAGCAATGTACTCTGCCTCCATGGTGGAATCAGCAATCACCATCTGCTTGGAACTCTTCTAGCTGACTGCACCACCATTGCAAATGAACAGACTCCCAGATGTCGACTTTCGATCATCTATATCAGACATAAAGTCTGAGTCTGTATATCCTTGAATCTGGAGTTCTTCATTCCCAAAGACTAGAAACATATCCTTAGTCCTTCTCAAGTACTTAAGGATATATTTCACAGAAATCTAGTGCTCTTCGCCTGGATTCGACTGATATCTGCTTGTGACACTCACAGCATGGGCTATATCAGGTTGTGTATATAGCATGGCATACATGAGGCTCCCTATTGCCGAAGCATAAGGGATCTTGCTCATGCGTTCAATCTCCTCAGGTGTGCTAGGGTATATCTTCTTGGAGAGATGAATGCCATGTCTAAAAGATAATAAACCTCTTTTGGAGTTTTTCATGCAAAACCTTTTTAGCACCTCCTCTATGTACATCTTCTGTGAAAGTCCCAGCATCCTATTTGGTCTATCTCTATAGACCTTAATACCCAGTATAAAGGATGCCTCTCCTAGATCTTTCATAGAGAACTCCTTAGACAATCATACTTTGACTGAGGTCAACATGGGAATGTCATTCCCAATTAGGAGGATGTCATCTACGTACAACACGAGGAGGACAACTGTGCTCCCACTGACCTTTTTGAACACACATGGTTCCTCCTCATTCTTGATGAAACCAAGCATTTTGATCACATCATTGAAACGAGTATTCTAACTTCGAGATGCTTGCTTAAGTCCATAAATGGACCTTTGCAGCTTGCAGACCTTGTGATCATCATCACTGGATGTGAAACCAAGCGGCTGTTCCATATAGATATCTTTCTCAAGATGTCTGTTTAAGAACATCGTTTTCACGTCCATCTGCCATATTTCATAATCGAAATAGGCTACAACAGTAAGCAATGTGTGGATGGATTTTAGCATGGCTACAGGCGAAAAGATATCCTGATAGTGAATGCCTTCGCACTGACTATAACCTTTCGCTACGAGCCTAGCCTTGAATGTCTCTACATTCCCTTCTGCACCTATCTTTCTCTTGAAGATCCATTTACACCCAATAGGTACAATACCTTTAGGTGGATCTACCAAGGACCAGACTTGGTTTGAGTGCATCGAGTCAATTTTTGATCTCATTGCCTCTAACCATTTCTCAGAGTCGATATCTGATATTGCCTCGTCAAAGGTCTTGGGCTCATCACCGTGAGCCCCATTTCCCGTGAGGAATATTTCCTCTACATCCTCTTGTATGGTACCTAAGTACCTTTCAGGAGGATGGAAAATCCTAGTCGATCTACGAGGTGGAAGAGGTTATGCTAGGACTGGTTCTAATTGATTGGGTTCCTCAGGTTCTTGAGCTCGTTGCTCTTGGGAGATATTCTCCTTGAGCTTAATTATTCTTCCGATGCCACCATCTTGAATAAACTGTTTTTCAAGAAAAATAGTATTTCGACTCACAATCACATTGTGGTCTTCTGGAATATGAAAATAGTATCCTAATGACTCTTTAGGATATCCTATGAACCGAGCTCTAAAAGACCTGAACTCTAACTTGTCCGTCTGCTGTCTCTTGACATGAGCCAAACAATCCCAAATTCTGAGATAATTTAGACTTGTCTTCTTACCATGCCATATCTCATATGGTGTGGTAGGAATGGTTTTAGAAGAAACCCTATTCAATACATAAATTACTGTCATGAGACAATGTCCCCAAAGAAATTTAGGGAGGTCCATGAAGCTCATCATGGAACGGACCATATCTAATAGGGTCTGATTTCTTCATTCTGAAATCTCGTTGAGTTGAGGTATTCCAGGTGGAGTCCATTGAGAGACTATGCCATTATCCTTAAGATAGTCCAAAAACTTCCGACTATGGTATTCACCTCCTCGATCTGATCGAAGAACCTTAATGGGCTTTCCTATTTATTTTTCTACCTCATGTCTGAATTCTTTGAACCTTTCAAAAGCTTCAGACTTGTGTTTCATTAGAAACACATACCCATACCTAGACATATCATCGGTAAAGATGATGAAGTAGATGTAGTTGCCTCTAGCTAGAACATCAAATGGGCAGCACACATCCGTATGTACTAGGGCAAGTAGGTTAGTGGCCCTTTTCCCATGTCCCATAAAAGGAAGCTTGGTCATTTTGCCTTGAAGGCATGATTCACAAACTGGATATGACTCAGAAGTCAACAGACTCAATAGTTCGGATTTCTCCAATTTGTTAACCCTGTCTTCCACTATATGACCTAGCCTTAGGTGCCACAGATACTTATCATTTAGACTATCTCTAGCCCTTTTAATTCCTATGGCATTCATATTTTGCTCAATATTAAATACAGATATATCAATATGTAGCTGATAGAGATCGTTAATAAAAAAATTATCTGCAACTTTATTATTTTCATAAAAAATATTACAATGGTCCTTCTGAAAGCTAATCACATAGCCTTCTTGTGCTAAACATGAAACAGAAATCAAATTCCTGCTTGCTGCAGGCACATAATAACAATCTCTAAAAAATAAATCTAATCCTAACGGTAATCGCAGAGGGTAGGTTTTCACGACCACAGCAACAACTCTTGCTTCATTCCCGATGCGTAGGATCATCTCCCCATCCCTCAGCCTCCTGCTCTCCTCAAGACCATGCATAGAAGTGCACAAATGAGCACTAGAACTAGAGTCAAGCCCCCAACTGGATGCAGAAGAAATCGTAAGATTAGACTCTAAAATGAGCATACCTCCAGAAGGACCATCCTTCTTGTTCTTCAGGGTGGTCAGGTACTGAGGATAGTTTCGCTTCCAATGGTCGTCTGATTAGCAGTGAAAATATTTTCCCTTATCAGTAGCCTTCCTTTTTGGTTCTGTCTTCTTCTTCTTGCCATCCACCTTTTGCTTCTTTGCAGACTTCTTTTTCTTTCCAAAGGACTTTCTCTTGGAAGAAGTCTGCTCCACAGTAAGAACTGAGCCTTTTGAATCCTTCATAGAAAGCTCAGCTGTAACCAGCATGTTCATTAACTCAGTCAAGGTACACTGCATCTTATGCATATAGAAGATCATGATGAACTGACCATATGCATCAGACAAGGACTGAAGGATCACATCAATCTGAAAATCTTTGTCTAAGATGATACCGAGCTTCTCAAGCTCCTCAAGATCCTTGATCATTGTCAAACAATGATCTTGGACTGACTGCCCATCACGCATCTTGGCCTTAAAAAGTCTTTGACAGACTTGATACTTGACCGCGCGACTCTGTTCACCTAACAACTCTTGCAGGTGAGCCAACATTTGGCGGGTAGTCAAAATGTTCTCATGTTGGTGCTGCAAGTCATCAGACATTGCACCCAACATGTAGTACCTTATTTTGTTATCATCATCCATCAACTTTTCTAGAGACGCTCTCTGTTCAGTAGTCAGACGTGCTAGCATGGCAGGTGGGTCCTGGTCCAAGACATGAGTCAATTTTTTGAAAACCAAAATAATTCTGTAGTTCCTCAACCAGTCCTTGAAATTCGATCGAGTCAGTCTATGGGTGTTTAGTATTTTGGTCAGGGGGTTTGAGGTAGACATGTTTCCCGTAGAGAGTCAAAAGTTTCTAGTTAGATTTTGTAATCAGATTCAACCAATTTGTTTAGGGGTTTCATTTTTAAACAAATTAGGCTCCCATTATTTTTTCAGATCCCTACACTCCCTTGGTAGAGATGTGAAAATCTCCATGATCAGTGATTTTTAGTGGGTGGTGCGGTCTCACCGACTGGCTCACCACCTCACCAAACAGTTATTGGTGATGGGTCAACCGATGAGTGGACAACTCTTATCCAATGATTCTCTAATCATGGTGCATCCAAAACTTAGTCTCTAATTCATGAAGCTCACCATGTCTGGAATATTGCTCCAATCCTTAGTTAAGTCAGACCCATCATTTGCATGAACTAGATTCCTGATTGGGTTCCTCACTGTATCCAAAATATTGAGCCCAACCCATCCTCTAATTTATAGCATCCAATGCTTAATGGACATGGTTGCATCTTTCTGATGTAACTGAGCCACTGTAACTAGCCGAGAACAATCAACCCCGGGAAGGACCCGCACATCCATAATGGTGGAAGACCTAGACTTAATATTTTCTTAGAGAGATTTAATTTAGGTCTCATTAAACTTGACTTGACATAGTCATAATAATTATGACTAACCTATTGGCATGGGTTAGCTCGAATTGTTAGCCACCTCTAATCAGAACTGAGTTGACACATATGGCCAGGTAAGTGAGATCGATGGGAGGGATATGCCATTAACTTGACAAGAATGCATTTGAGTCGAGTAGCTCCCAATTAAAAACCAGTTGGTCGCATCTGCCCAACTTACCTTAGACACCAAATTGTCGAACCAAAACTAATTGGGTTAGCCTACAATCCAGACTCTAACCTTTGAGCCAAATTAGGTCTTAACTTGATCGATTCACATCTAAATGTGATTCGACCTTGACCCAGACTTAATCCTATTAAGCTGGTCAATTATTAGCTTTCATGATCCCACCTAACCAACTCTTGATTCGGTTTGATCAACTGCTAGACCTAATTGAGCTACCCAAGTCCGAACCCAATTTTATGAAAATATCTTAGATCTGAAATTCTCAATTTTAGATCTAACTTAATTTCATAAGCTTAATTCATTAATTAAGTTTGGATTCATAAACAAAACATGTAAAATAAATCTTAGGATTTCAGGATCTAGGATTTTACAGAAAAGTAAGTTTTGATTTTTGATTAAGGATGAACGCGCGGCACCCCTACATGTCATATGAACATCCCATTGAATAGGAAGAGAGGGTCTTAAAATCTTACTTTGTTCTTATAAGCAGACGGCCATGAAGAACACCTTAATCTGAAATATAAATTTAACTACAAAACTAGTTAGATCTAAATTTACATATCTCATATACAATTTAAGATCTAATTAATACATGCTTTGCATACATCTCATGTATCAAAAATCAATCTAAATAACATGCTTTCAGATATGATACATCATATGTAATATCTAAAAAATAGAATTTAAATTGAACTATTCAAAATAAACACTATTATAGATAAGTTACTAGAACAATTCTACAACTAGTCTAGACATGCAACAGATCAATTTTATGAAATAATTAAAATTTTATTTTTTATTTTTTGATATGATTATAATAATTATAATATCAAAAAAATAAAGAATAAATTAGATTTAATTTATATTTTAATCTCATTAAAATATAAAACTAAAGATTATTCATGGATTCAATGAATCCTAGTCTAGTCATGCATCTTATACATGTTAGATCTTCTTTGATTTAATTTTAAATATTTTGATTTTAGATCCTATCATATCTGATGTAACATCTAAAATTTTTAATATCAGATAAATAAAAATTAAAATCAGATCTAAATTAGATCTGAAATAGAGCCAACAACCTGGCTCTGATACCAGTTGAAGGAGGAAAACCGTTTTTCCTCGTAGGATCTTCCAGATTTCACCAAATTTGGGGTGGAATAAATTTAAAATTTTTTATCCTACATGTATTTTAGATCTAAATCTCTAGATCTAATCTTATTATCTGATATTTTAAATCTAAAATTAAATCTAAAACTATGATGAAAGAAGAAATACCTCAAGGGTATCTGATTACCCTGTAGATGATCTCTGCACAGCCCGAGGTTCTGATGTAGCCATACAAGCACCTAGCCTCTACCGATATCCACTCAGATAGAATCTAAAATGTCTTCTCCTCATGAATCTATACTCCAAAAATTAGATCTAAATCTGATTAGAAAGATCTTCATAAATCTTCCTGAAGTTGGAGCAGCAGCCTGTCGAAGAAGTCCTGCAGCCTTCTGTTCCAGGCGTCACCACGCCTTGGATCTTTGCCAGATGGACGTCCAACTCTTTGGACATGAAGAGGGGAGGAAGGAGAGCAGGGATGATATAGAGAAGATAGAAGGGGGCAGCAGCTATTAGGTTTTGTGCATAAAATAATTTCTTCCATGAAATCCTAGGCGCAGCAGGGTTTATATAGACCCTGTATGCTGCATAGTGCCACATCATTCAACCAATCAAAAAATTCCAATAAATTTTGAAAAAATTTTGATTGGTGGAGTGATGTCATTTGATTACATCAGATAAGAATCTCACCCTCTCTCCTAAGTTGGTGCCAACATTGGATAAGCTCAAACAAGGTGGCGCCAAAGAGTCCATGTTTATCAGGACTCTTTGGTTCTTATCCATTTGGGGCACCCACTTTAATCCAATTGGGCTCATGCCATAATCTGATTATGGCATCCAATTCAATTGGATTTTGGAATGTGGACACTCCACAAAAATCTTCCAATGAGCCCTCTTCAGTTTAAGACCCATATGTCAACTTTTGACAGATGTCCTAAAATGAAATTGGTAGGTGCTAGAAATTAGCAGGTGTTGTCTTAAATTCATCTCATGAATTAAGACAAGCCTTTTCTAAGCTGGACAAGCTTCATTTAGACTGAGAAAAATCTTTCCAAGATTTTTTGGATGAGTCAAATCATATTTGGCTCAGTAGAGACAGAAAAGATTATACGAGGAGAAAGTTAGGCTCAATCGTGTGCTAGCACGATTTCCTTGAACCTAATTGGATCTTATCCAAATCAATTGGGTTAGCCTAATTGATGACATCCAAACCCTAACCTTTGTTTGTGTGACCTATTTAGGTTCAATTCTGTATGGTAATGAGACATGTCGTGATCTCATCATCGACATCATCGAAACTCCTTTCGATGGATCAGAACTCTTCTGATTCAGACAATTAGAATGATCGATCATCAATATCATTCTAATTACTCTCAAAATCTATCAGTGATACCTAGTAGTATATGGTGGCAACCCATCAGAACTGAAGATGAACCTCTCGGTGCAGCTACCTGTGTGATTGAGTTCCTCTATCATGAGTCCCGACTGAATTAGGGTTAAGGTGAACTCGTCAAACCCAACATCAGTCATATGAATCAATCGATCGATCCGAGTTTGATGTGAAACCCCAATGAAAAATACTTTTTCTATTATTTCACTCTGCCATGGCCATGGGCTTAAGGACTCGATCTTTTGATTATTATAGGACTACTTCTCTCATCTACCGAGGTTGATAGATCCCATCTTGGTGCGACCTAGTTCCTACAATGAATATGCTACAGCCAACATACACCTCAGGGTTCCGAATGGCTAGGAGACCAAGTTATGGTGTAGTCAAACTATAACACACTCAAGGTGAACTATTGATGCACCTCAGGTCAAAGAACTAGACACACAACTGCAGCGTCGAGCGAGTTATCGACGAGAAGGTAGACTTCCTTATGACTGCTCGATATGGTCATGCTCAGTGCTCTCGTTCTCAATGAATATCTGTACTCTCACTCTAGTATCTCCACACCATAGACTCAAGATACATCTACCTTAAAAAAGTGATCGTACACCAACCTTCCGAATCGATCACCATCCTCGTGATGATCCTATGGTCAGGAGCTGTTTATGAGTTAGTTATGTAAATTTTTGCCTTAAATTTTTAACTCTTGAAAATATGAATTGACATTCCTACTAACTCAAATGGTGTATCACAGACACAATGTACACAATGTGATAGAAGAATAATCTTTTTATTCATTTATAGTCAAAATTATAAATTACCCTTAGATCTGTACAGGAATGTGTCAGCCGATCTGGCATCTAGGGCACACATCTAACAAAGACATCACCACACCTTGATCTTGCATCAGATGGATGCCCAACTCCTTGGGCATGAAGAGGGGAGGGAGGACTTCAGATGGGATGTGGGGAAGAGGAAGGGGGGCAGCAGCTTTGATGGGTTTGGTGCAATCACTTAAACCCTAGGCGCAGATAGGATTTATATAGATCTTGCTGCGCTGTGCAGTGCCACATCATTCGATCAATCAGAAAATTCTATTTAATCCAAAAAAAATTTGATTGATGGAGTGATATCATCTGATCATATCAGATAAGAATCCTCACCTTCTCTCCTATGTTGGCGCCAACATTGGATAAGCACAAGCATGTTGGCACCAAAGAGTCCATGTTGATCAAATCAACTTCCATCCTTATCCACTTGGGGTGCCCTCTTTATGCAATTGGGCTCACGTAGCAAAATTTGAGTGCAGGGGTAAAATGATAATTTTAAAACTTTTTCAAAATCACTATTTTACAGTGAAAATAATTAATTAATCTAATTAATTAACAGTGTTTATCCTACACTAGGATCTAAATATGATATACAGCATGCATGGATTTAAATTTGAAATTCAAATTTGAACAATAAATAATTTATTGTTCTGTGTTCAGAACACAATACCTTTGTGCGGGTAGTCGATCACTGCAATCTGATCATCGTCGGGAGGCTCTGATCACTGCAACATAGCCACACAGTGTGTCTGGCCTCTGTGGATCATCCATATGAGACTTTCGATCTGATCGGCTCCTCACGAGTGCTAGCTCGTTATAGAGTCCTTTCGATGGCTAATGCTGATCGAATTCCTTTGATCGATGTCTGCTGATTCTATGAATGCTTCAGATCATCAGCAAACATGCTTGAGAGGTAGATGATTCTTTCCCTTGAATTTGGTGGGCTCACGACACTCGTAGCTCACTAACTCACTTTCCGAACCCCAGGCTGAAACCCTAGGGAACACACTGAAAACCCTGCACCCAATTTTCTTTCTTTTCTTTCTTTTTCTCTCAGAAGGTTTTGGACCTTCACCTCATGCACAAGGCTTCCTCATGCCCCACTTTCTTTCTCAGAATTTTTTTACGTACGCCCCATCCTTCTCCTCTTTTTAAAACAATATCGAATGTGTCTTATCCGCGTGAGAACATAAAGACAAGTAGTTACACATCTGAATTCAAATCAAATTTGAATTCAAATGCAAACCAAGTCATCCCTATCCACTTGGGCGTGAGAAGAGAAGGTGTGAGGCTACATTGTGCATGGAAAGGTTTCATGAGAAACTCTTTCTCATGTGAGATATGGGGCGCTAAATTGGATAAGGTCATGAAGGCACAAGAGATAAGTTATCCATTCAAATTCAAACACGCTTTGAATTTGAATGGCTAACTAATCAATTTTATCCAAAGATTGGTGCACAAGAGTGGGCATGAGAAGGGCTTTGCATGAGAGAAAATTCACATGAAGTTTGTTCTCGTGAATTCAAATGGGTGCAGAGATATAAGGTGGCGCAGGGATTCAAATTCAAATGGTGGTTTAATCTTAATTGAACCAACCTAATCAAAATAGGTTAAGAACAATTAGACTAAATTAAACCGAACTTAATTAAGCTTAATTAGGCTCAATAAAATCCTAATCAAATCAGGAATTGACTAATCCCAACCCCTGATCAAATCAGGGACCAAACCATCTCGACGATTAGGTCAACTCTTAACCTAATCAGGTCAAACCCAACTGAATCTAATTCAATTGGACTTGATCCAAAAATAATTACTCAATCAAATTGAGTTAATTAGTGATCAAATCACTAATTAAATCTCTCAAAAATATTGAGTCCTAATCCGATGGGCAATCGGGTATCAAAGTCCATCAATATGAAACCTTGATCGAAGAGTCCCAAACTAGTGGGACTCTTGACTCCGGTACCCAAAATGTGTGGGACTTGTGATCAGAGAATCTTGATTCTCGATCACAGAGTCTCAGACATATAGGACTCATAGTCCATGAACATTAGGACTCTTCATCAGCTATCAAATCAGATAGGAACCTCTAATGTGTGTGACCCTGCAGGTTCGAACCTAAGTCGGTAGCACAGGAACCAATTCCTGTACTAATCGAGTGACCATCTAGCAATGGTATCCGACATTCGGATAGGTCAAATAGTCACAATCGCAATACTCAGAACCTACGTGAATATGGTTACTATATAATTCATCCCTTTTGACCCCTGTGTTTAGGATGACTCAGGGTTAAACTGTCAACCCTGATTAGATCATCTGAGTCATGCTCAACTCAATCAGTCCTGTGACTCCTCACTAGGACTATCTTGGCCAAGGTTTTGCTAAATTGAAACATGACTGTACACAGCTCCTAAACTAGAGTGGTCAATCCCATCTTGACATATGCATCGACAAGTCAAGTACTTGACTACACCCAGCATCCTTCCATCACTGAATTAGAAATTCAGGTAGTCCAATGCCTAAGTGCAGTGAGTTGCTTGCAAGTCACCATGGTGGTCTCAGGTCGGAGGGACAGTTATACCCATATCCCATCAGAGCAAATCTTGACAGCAGAAATAGCTCCAGAGTCGGTCATGTTCAGTGTAGATGTACCCTTACATCTCACTTGTTGTTATAGCCCAAGCCCAAGCCCAAATTAAAAGACCCAAGCCCAGAAAAAAAAAAAAAATAGAAGTAGGGGAATCGGGAAGAAGACTGCCGGTAGGAGTCTTCTTCTCCGATTAAACCATGATCGGGAGTCCTAGGACCACCAGGAGTCCTAGGGCTCTCTATAAAAAGGTCCTCCCCTTCCTTAGAAGTCGATCACCGGACCTATTTCCCTCTCTTCCTCCCTGATTTTCCAAATTGGAGCCGCGGATACTTGTTTCGTTCTCGCCGTGATTGCTCACTGACGGGGTCACCGGAGGCCGAAGTAAGTTGTCCTCCTCTTCCTCTCTTCTTTCTCCTTCTTCCCATGCCTCTGTGCACGACTACCGATGACAGGTGTCACCGATTTTTGGTTGGAGAAGAGACCCCTCTTTGGTCTCTTCTTCCCTTTTGGTTTTTCGACACCGGCGATCACAACCGACCGCCGGCCTTGCCTCTCCAAACTTGGGAGAGTTGCCCCCCTCTGTGGCCAGCCTTCATCGTGACGGCCATGGCCTGAACGGCCGATCAAGGGAGGGGACTCGCCGGTCCCCTATTTCGGCCAGCAAGGAGCTCGAGAAAAAGAAGAAAAAGAAGAAAAAGAGAGAGAAGAAAAAGAAGAAAGAGAAAAGAAAAGAAAAAAAAAAGAAAAGAGAGAAAAAGAAAAGGGAGAGAGAAACTTTCTCTCTCTGCTCTCTCTCTCTTAGATTTTTAGGATTTATGAAATTAAAAATAAATAAATAAATAAATATAATAATAATAATTAAAAAAAATATAAGAAGAGTTTCCATGGATCAATCCGAAAATCCTGGATGATGTCGTCAAGTTGATCCATGTGGGGACATTAGATTTTAACAAATTTTAATTTTTTTATTCGATAAAATTTTGATAAAAAAATATGATATTTGTCGTATCAGGTTCGGAGAAAGATTTTCAAGATTTCTAGAATTTTTAGTTTGAATTTTTCTTTGAGGTAAGTAGTGTTTACTATTATTAAATTTATCTGATAAATTATAAATTCTAAATTAAATAAATTCATGGCATGCTTGTGATTGAAAATACTTATTAAAAATATTTATGATTGAAGTTATTTGTTGAAATTATTTATGATTGAAGTTATTTGTGGAAAAATTATTATGATGATGTATGATCATAGAGAATGATATGATTGATTTGACTCGAATATCATTTATTTATATTATTTTTAAAAATAATATATGAATTGGAAGATAATATGAATTTGACAACCTGACTATGTAAAGGACCCCGCCAATGGGGGCATATATGTCGCCAGTGAGACCAGCGACATGTCGCCAGAGAGACTAGCGACAAACCGCCAGTAAGACTAGCAGTTCCAAAGGACTTGGCTGCTAGATGATTCGTAGCCCACCGCAAACAGATACGTGGTATTATGACCCTGTCGTAGAAAAAATATGGTCATAGTCATGGTTGGTAAGAAGAACTTAAGAAATTGATGAATTTAAGATGATAAGCATAATTTGAAATTATGATGAATTGAATTTTATATATGATTGATAGTATGATTATGATTTCATGAAATTACATATTGATTTTTGTTATTATCAGTAAACCGACATGTACAGTATTATTGTCTGATTTATTCAGTTAAAGGTATACACTGTTTACTGGGCTATTTAGCTCATGATGAGTTTTATATTTTTCTTTACAGATCCAGAAAATTAGCATGATGCGAGATTTCGGTTGGGAGAGCGATTAGAGATGGAGTTAGCTCATTTGATTTAGGATTTTCTCAGAATTGATTCAAGACTTTTATTTTTAGTATTGACTTTGTCAAACAATTTTTTTTTTTGGACACTGAGTTTTGATTTGTTATTTGAACCAAAATTTGATTATTAAAAATTAAAAAATTATTTTACTTTATGTGTAATGTTGGTGCAAAAATCCACCTGCGTCGGAGAAGCTGGAGTTGAGGGAGTCACGGTCACCGTCGGGACCTGCAAAAGAAGTCTAAACCGGAGTTGGGGTTGCTCCGGCAAGACCCTCCGATGCTCAAGTCAGTTCTCTGCCTCAACAAGAATGGAGTGCTCAAACGAAAATTTTAGCAGAGTTTTGGGATAGAAATTAGAGCTTAGAGAATAACGTATCTGGGGCCCCCTTTTTATAGGTGGGGGGAGCAACGGATTGATAGCGATTGTTTGTAACCACCTAGTCGTGGGCCACACGGGGTCGGGAGGAATTTATCATGAAGAGTAATGGGGTGGAGTCGTGGCTGTCGCCATGGCTCGCCATGTGGAATCAGTTGCGGAGAGTGGAGCGGCATCCATTGTCGCGACTCGCCAGGGAGTGGTGGAGCCGCGCAGCATCCGCCACAGAGAGTGGAGCAGATTTGTAGCCATTACTACGGCCTACCACGTGGAGCCTGTTGTGGAGAGTAGTGGAGCCGCACAGAATCCATCGCAGGAGGTGGAGCAGAGTCGTGGCCGTTACTGTGGCCTGTCAAAAAGTCCAGGCCTGTCGGCCGAAGCTTGGTTGAAGCGCCTGGCGGAGAGAGGTGCCTATCCATCTGGAAGGAGCTCAGATGTTGCTGGCGGGCCATCCACCATTGGGTGCCTTGAGCGTTAGTACTATAGGCGAGGGCCATCTGCGATTGAAGTCGGGGATGAAGTCCGGCTCCCGTAGGAGTCCGGACGAAGTTCACTTGCAGTAGAAGTCGGGGACGAAGTCCAGCTCCCGTAGGAGTCCGGACGAAGCTCACTTGCAGTAGAAGTCGGGGACGAAGTCCGGCTCCCATAGGAGTCCGGACGAAGTTCACCTGCAATTGAAGTCGGGGCGAAGTCCGGCTCCCGTAGGAGTCCGGACGAAGTTCACTTGCAGTAGAAGTTGGGGACGAAGTCCAGCTCTCGTGGGAGTCTGGTCGAAGTCCACCTACAATTGAAGTCGGGGGCGAAGTCCAGCTCCCGTGGGAGTCCGGATGAAGTCTGCCTACAGTAGAAGCCGGGGACGAAGTCCGACTCCCGTAGGAGTCCGGACGAAGTTCACTTGCAGTAGAAGTCGGTGATGAAGTCTGGCTCCCGTAGGAGTCTGGACGAAGTTCACCTGCAATTGAAGTCGAGGTGAAGTCCGGCTCCCGTAGGAGTCCGGATGAAGTTCACTTGCAGTAGAAGTCGGGGACGAAGTCCGGCTCTCGTGGGAGTCCGGACGAAGTCCTCCTGCAGTCGAAGTCGGTGAAGTCTGGCTCCCGTAGGAGTCCGTCTGTCGTGAAGAATCTGGTCGATGCTGGTGGGGGTTTATCCATCGGCAGAACTCGAGAATGCTGCGGAGGCTCGGCCGCCAGAGAGTTTCGACAAGATGTCGTCGAAGGTCGAAAGTTGGCAGAATCCTCGAAGGGTCACTCCTGGTGCGAACTTCGGCTGTTGGGGTATTTTGTAGCCAACACCAGTCTCCCTACTTCCGAGTTTGAGTTTTGAATGAAGAAAGTACAAAAAAATTTCACAGTCGAAGTTGTCCCCTTGAATCTTGTGCACGATCGCCCTAAGATATTTTGGTATTTAATGCGTGCGTGTCGGAGCCTTTTTTCAATCGGGGCGATCTGAAGGGTCCTTTCAGAATTCCCATCGGAGCGTAGTCTCAAGCACCACACCATAATGGTCCCGCCAGCGGTCAGCCCTATGCCACGATGAGTGGGACACGTGGCGGGCACTGGTGGACTTAGGGATATCTGCCACCATAACTGCACCAGGCCCCGTCACTTATTTAAGCCCCCTCCTTCCCTCCAGAGGCTTCACTTCGCTTGAGAGTTGGTGCCCTTCTTCTGCCTGAGAGTTTAGCCACCCCCATCGGTGCCCTTTTTGACTCCAAGCACTCTTCGCACCAGTTTTTGCCATCCCCACCGGCTCCCCGCCACCTTCAGTCTTCCGAGCCCCTTTGGGGGGTTCTCCCGTCGGGGCTTCTGCCTCGGAGGCCAACCTCGAGAGGATGCCACGGACCAAGAGGAGCATGAGGGGGAAAACAGCGGCCTGCGAATTCTCCGACTGTCGAACTATCATTGAGGGTTTCCATCACCTCAAAGGGGGCTCGAGGGAGAATTCCTTCAACAACAGGGATTTAATAATGGGGACAACCGGTGAGCATGTTCTGCCCGAGAATTTCGTAGTAGTTGAACGGGGTGACACCGGTCAAGGGGGCAGAGTTGTCATCACAATCTGTGGTGGGATTCTTGATGTCGTCGGGGCCGAGGGACCAGAAGCGGTCGGCACTGACGGTGGGGCAGTAGAACTTGTTGCGGGGACGGTGGAAGTAGCGCATGCCGACCTTGCCGGAGTACCTAGGATGGTGGTTGTCGTGGAGCACACGGTGGTGGTGCATGCCTCCAGCGCCATCGCGGCCTCCGGGGTGCCTCCGATTCTTCTTGATGCAGGTCGTCTCGCCGCTGCCGTTGCCATCGCTGCCCCTTGAATTCTATCCCCCCTTTTCCCCCTAGGGCTGGGGTTTCGACGATGGAGCGGAACGAGGCGGAGGGCGAGAGCTGAGGGATTTATCACACACACTGGAAAATACTGCTGAGAAGGATGGAACCGGAAGGAGAAGTTGGGAGCTTGAAGTGGTCTCCAACGTGTTCCTTTTGAGTCTTGTAGTAATATTTTTTTTTTCTCGGCCCTCAGGATCATGTAACGTACATCTTGTTAATCGAGAATGAGAAGGAGATTTTGTTATTGTTGCCTGTCGAACTTCTTTCGTTCACCATTGTTGTTGTTGTATTCCTCTCTTCTTTTCCTTTTAGTCTGCTTTTTCTCTTCTTTTTTTTTTTTTTTTGTCGACGTCGCCCGGAGGTTACTGGTCGTTGCCACGTCGGCTCATTTTTCTGATCGCCTTCCTTCCTTAGCCTTAAGGGCTCTGTGATGTATACTTAATTAACGACATGAGAAGAGAATTTTTTGTTACCTATTTTACTCGCATGTTGAATTATCATTTGCCGAGCTTCTTTTGGCTTTTGCTTTGCTCGATATCGATGCCGTTCGGAGGCACCCGATTGTCGTCGCATTGACCCATCCTTTTGTCAACGGCCGCAGACTTGCCCGGGGCCACTAGGGTTTGACACCCCCTTTCAGAGTTCGAGCTCAGAGGCCCGAGCTTCTCGTCACCCCGAGGAAGCCGTCTTATCTCTGGTCTGTGTTGAGAGCTTCCTTGAAGGCTGGGGATTTTGATAAGAACTCCAGTCCTCGCTGAGATGAGGTTTCTCGCATCTTCGATGCGATTCATTTTCCATTCGTCGCTGATGTAGTTCGTCGCTTTCCTTTTTAACTCTCCTCTCCTTTTTTCTTTTTCTTTTTTTTGAGTGAGGGTTTCCCTCCACTCTTGGTGGGGTCGCGGGAGCGCGAAGGGGTCGCCGGTAAGGTTCCCTTCTTCTTATCTGGTCTTAAATGACCAGATCTCAATTAGCATCGGGACGGGGTTCTTCCCCTATTTCTGACATAACTGGTTTTAGCTCAGGTTAGGATGAGGTCCTCCTCTTGTCGCTAACAGGGCTATGGGAGCACATACAGGCATTGCGGGGCCTCCCCCCCCATCCGGTCTAAGTGTAACCGGGCCTTCGACCTTGTTCAAGTTAGGGCGAGGTTCTCCTCTTGACCCTAACAGGGTTGTGGGGGCACATACGGGCATTGCAGGGCCTCTCCCCCCATCCGGTCTAAGGGTAACCGGGCCTTCGACTTTGCTCATGTTAGGGTGAGGTTCTCCTCCTGTCCCTAACATGGCTGTGGGGGCACATGTGGGCGTTGCAGGGCCTCTCCCCCCGTCCGGTCTAAGGAGAACCGGGCCTTCGACTTTGCTCAAGTTAGGGCGAGGTTCTCCTCCTGTCCCTAACAGGGCTGTGGGGGCACGTGTGGGCATTGCAGGGCCTCTCCCCCCGTTCGGTCTAAGAAGAACTGGGCCTTCGACTTTGCTCATGTTAGGGCAAGGTTCTCCTCCTGTCCCTAACATGGCTGTGGGGGCACATGTGGGCGTTGCAGGGCCTCTCCCCCCATCCGGTCTAAGGAGAATCGGGCCTTCGACTTTGCTCAAGTTAGGGCAAGATTCTCCTCCTGTCCCTAACAGAGCTGTGGGGGCACGTGTGGGCGTTGCAGGGCCTCTCCCCCCATCCGATCTAAGGAGAATCGGGCCTTCGACTTTGCTCAAGTTAGGGCGAGGTTCTCCTCCTGTCCCTAACAGGGCTGTGGGGGCACATGTGGGCGTTGCAGGGCCTCTCCCCCCATCCGATCTAAGGAGAACCGGGCCTTCAATTTCGTCGAGATGAAGTTCTCCTCCTACTCCCGACACAGTTTGTTTTGACTGTCCTGTCGACATAGGCTCGTGCCAAGAGAGAAGACATGTGGATATGAAATTTTTATTTAAAACAAAGTTATCGATAATACATTCATAAGTTTTCTGAGCTCCATGGCCGCGGGAGGTCTGCTCCTCTGAGCTCCTTGAGGTAATAAGTTCCGGGCCGGACTACTTCTTTGACTTCGTATGGGCCTTCCCAATTTGGGGCGAGCTTCCCTCGATCCTGAGGTTGCGAGACAGCGGCTCATCAAAGCACTAGATCTCCTGCTCTAAAGATTTTATTCTTGACCCGAAAATTGTAATAGCGGGCGACTTTCTGTCTGTGGGCTGCCATCCAAACTTGAGCTACCTCCCGCTTTTCTTCCAGTAAGTCGAGGTTGGCTTTAAGACCTTGCGAATGGTGATGTTCATTGAATGCCACGACTCGTGTCGATGGGAGTTTAAGCTCAATTGGGATAACAGCCTCCATTTCGAAGGCTAGAGAGAAGGGGGTCTCCCCCGTGGGCAGTCTTTGGGTAGTTCGGTATGCCCACAGCACATGATAAAGTTCATCTGCCCAAGTTTCCTTCGTCTTTTCGAGCCTTGTCTTGATCCCTTGCAGCAGAGTTCTGTTGGTCACTTCAGCTTCGCCGTTCGCCTGAGGATGGGCTACTGATGTGAAGTTGTGGGAGATGTTTAGATCTTCACAAAATTCAGTGAATCTCGCTCCCGTGAATTGCCACCCATTATCAGTAATTAGGGTTCTCGGCAGGCCGAACCTGCAAACGATTGACTTCCAGATGAAGTCTTGCACTTTAGCTTCAGTGATTTTCGCCAGCGGTTCGGTCTCGACCCACTTGGTGAAATAGTCAATCACTACCAGGAGGAACTTCCTCTGCCCCGACACCACGGGAAAGGGTCCAAGGATATCCATCCCCCATTGCGCAAAAGGTCATGGGGCACTCAAGGGTGTAAGCTCGGTGGCGGGCTGTCTCTGGATGTTGGCATATCTCTGACATCGGTCACACTTTCTGACGTATTCAATCGAGTCATGATGCATTGTCGGCCAGTAATATCCTTGGCGGAGCAACTTGTGGGATAAGGATCTAGCCCCCAGATGGCTTCCACAGATTCTTTCATGCACCTCCCATAAGGCATATTCAGCTTCCGAAGGTCGGAGGCATTTTAAAAGGGGCAAAGAGTATGATCTCTTGTACAACTTGTCCTCATAAAGGATGTACCTGGAGGCTTGATTTTTGAGCTTCTGAGCTTCTTTTGCTTCATGAGGGAGAACTCCGTCCCTGAGATATGCCATCAGTGGGTCGATCCAATTGGGCTCATGATCAACTTCCATCACGGGCCACGATTCTTCCGTACTTGGGCACTTTAGAACTTCAAAGAGAACACCCTTGGGCAATTCAGCCGGAGCCAGC
The DNA here is from genome assembly GCF_000442705.2 of Elaeis guineensis. Lineage (NCBI taxonomy): Eukaryota > Viridiplantae > Streptophyta > Magnoliopsida > Arecales > Arecaceae > Elaeis > Elaeis guineensis. Next base: position 59,381,080 of record NC_025993.2, read on the forward strand.
GTAGCCAGCTTGGAGAGAAGATCGGTCCTGGTATTTTCCATTCTTGGAATCTGCCTGATGTGGAAGCTACTAAAGGCGGGGACAAGCTCCTTTACCTTTTCAAGATACTTAGCCATGCTGTCCTCCCGTGCTTCATAGTTTCTGTTGACTTGTCCCACTATCAATTGGGAGTCGCTGTGAACTTGGAGCTGATCTACTCTCAATTCTTTGGCGATCCTCAACCCTGCGATTAGAGCTTCATATTTAGCTCCATTGTTTGTTGCGGGGAACTCAAAGCACAGAGCGTACTCCACGACGATCCCCTCTGGACTGATCAAGATCAGGCCCGTGCCTGCACCTGACATGTTGGAAGACCCATCCATGTAGAGGGCCCAAAAGCAACCAGGGAGATCGATCTCTTCTTCAGGGGAGTTCGGTTGGGGCTCAGGGTCGTCAATTTCACCCTGTTCCGGTTCAGCCTCCTCCGAGATAGTGAACTCTACTATAAAATTTGCCAATATTTGGGCTTTTACCATCGGTCTAGGTCGATAGTTGATGTCGAATTCGGTGAGCTCGATCGCCCATTTTGCCATCCTCCTAGAGGCATCTGTTCGGTGCAGAATCGCCTTGATCGGCTGGTCGGTGAGTAACGTTACGGTGTACCCTTGAAAGTAGGGTCGGAGCCTCCGGGCTGCAATCAACAGGGTGTAAGTTAGTTTCTCTAATTTAGTATACCTGGTTTCGGCGTCTCTCAGTGCACGACTGATGTAGTAGATCGACCGTTGAATTTTCTCCTCTTCCTTGACAAGGACTGCTGTGAGAGCCATAGGGGAGACCGCTAGGTACAAAAATAGCTCCTCTCTAGGCTCGGGCTTCGCCAACAATGGAGGTGAGCCGAGGTAGCTCCTTAGCTCGTCGAATGCCTGTTGGCACTTCGGGGTCCAATAGAAGTTCTTCGACCGCTTGAGGGTTTGGAAGAAGGGTAAGCACCGTTCGGCCGACCTCGCGACGAAGCGATTTAGGGCTGCTACCCTCCCTGTAAGGCGTTGAACCTCTTTTATCGACTTCGGGGCGGCCATCTCCTGGATGGCACAAATTTTCTCTGGATTGGCTTCAATCCCGTGCCCCGATACCATGAAGCCCAGGAACTTCCCCGAGGTCACTCCGAAAGCACATTTAGTCGGGTTCAGCTTCATCTTATATTTTTGGAGGGCGTCGAAGGTCTCCTCGAGGTCGGCGACGTGGTTCATGGAAGATTTGCTTTTCACGAGCATGTCATCCACGTAGACCTCCATGTTGCGGCTGATCTACTCTTTGAAGATTTTGTTTACCAGCCGCTGATAGGTCACACCTGCATTTTTGAGGCCGAAAGGCATGACCCTGTAACAGTAAAGGCCACGGTTAGTAATAAAAGCAGTCTTTTCTTCATCTTCTGGCACCATCCTGATTTGATTATAGCCGGAGAATGCATCCACAAAGGTGAGGAGCTCATGGCCCAAGGTTGCATCCACCAGTTGATCAATTCTAGGCAGGGGGTAGCTATCCTTTGGGCAGGCTTTATTCAGCTTTTTAAAGTCTATACACATCCTCTACTTGCCGTTTGCCTTTTTTACTAGGACGATGTTGGAAATCCAATCAGGATAATTGACTTTTTTAATGAACCTGGCTTTCTGGAGTTTGTCCACTTCCTCGGCTATCGCTTTCTGCCTCTCCAGTGCATGACCTCAAATTTTTTCTTTCATCGGTCGATGCTTTGGATCGACGGCCAAACGGTGCTCCATGACTTCCGTGTCAATCCCCGGCATGTCTGCTGGGACCCAAGCAAAAATATCCGCATTCTTTCGTAGAAAATCGATGAGATGTGCCCGCACCTCTTCCCCCAGGTTGGAGCCGATCTTCACCACAAGCTCCATATTCCCGTCATTCAAAGGGATCGAAACCAGATCTTCGATTGGACCGCCCCTCTCCTTAGCGAGGTCGTTGCGGGCATCCAGCCCATCAACTGAACAGAGGTCAGATTGGTCACTTCTTTGCAAGGCTATGTTGTAGCAGTGTCTGGCCAGGGCTTGGTCTTCCATGACTTCTCTGACCCCCTGGTTGGCAGAGAATTTTAATTTTAAATAGTAGGTTGACACGACGGCCCGAAGAGCGTTGAGGCCAGGTCAGCCGAGGATTGCGTTGTAGGCTGACGGCGCCTTTACCACCAGAAAATTCACTAGAGCCCTGGATTGTCTTGGATATCGACCCGCAGCTACAGTCAAGGTTATTACTCCCTCCACCAGGATAGCATCGCCGGTAAACCCTACCAGAGGGGAGCTAATCAGCCCCAAATATCCGTCAAGGATGGACATGCTTGAGAAAGTGTCATAGAACAAAATATCGGCCGAACTTTCATTATCGACAAGAATGCGGCGGACGTCGTAATTAGCTATATTCAAAAAAACTACAACCACATCGTTATGAGGAAATTAAACTCCCCGAGCATCTTCTTCAGTGAAAGTTATGGATTCCTCAATCTTTTGCCGCTTGGGAGGTCCGGCCAATACGTCGGTCGCTCTCCATCGGGATTCTTCCAAGATGGTGTTGGCGAAATCCATCAGAGGCTGATTGTCTGACCGCTCCATGCCGGCGGCCGTTGCCGGAGGAGGAGGAACCTGAGAAACTGGAGGCGAGGTTGGAGCCTGAGATCTGGCCGCAGAGGCTGTGGGTTGCCGTGTGGATGCTTCGCGGAAAGGCATCGGGCGAAGATCTAGTGGGGAAAGGAAGAGAGGACGTCAGAAAAGATGATCGAAGGCGGTCCCGTTGAGCACTCCTTTAAGAACAATGGTACCACGAAGGCACAGGCCCTCCTTCCTCTAGCGCCAATCTTGTTGGTGCAAAAATCTGCCTGCGTCGGAGAAGTTGGAGTCGAGGGAGTCGCGGTCATCGTCGGGACCTGCAAAAGAAGTCTAAACCGGAGTTGGGGTTGCTCCGGCAAGACCCTCCGATGCTCAAGTCAGTTCTCTGCCTCAACAAGAATGGAGTGCTCGAACAAAAATTTTAGCAAAGTTTTGGGATAGAAATTAGAGCTTAGAGAATAACGTATCTGGGGCCCCTTTTTATAGGCAGGGGAAGCAACAGATTGATAGCGATTATTTATAACCGCCTAGTCGTGGGCCGCACGAGGCCGAGAAGAATTTATCATGAAGAGTAATGGGGTGGAGTCATGGCTGTTGCCATGGCTCGCCACGTGGAATCAGTTGTGGAGAGTGGAGCGGCGTCCGTTGTCGCGACTCGCCAGGGAGTGGTGGAGCCACGCAGCATCCACTGCAGAGAGTGGAGCAGATTCGTAGCCATTACTGCAGCCTGCCGCGTGGAGCCTGTTGCGGGGAGTAGTGGAGCCACACAGAATCCATCGCAGGAGGTGGAGCAGAGTCATGGCCGTTATTGTGGCCTGTCAAGGAGTCCAGGCCTGTCGGTCGAAGCTCGATTGAAGCACCTGACGGAGAGAGGTGCCTATCCATCTGGAAGGAGCTCGGATGTTGCTGGCGGGCCGTCCATCGTTTGGTGCCTTGAGCATTAGTACTATAGGCGAGGGCCATCTACGATTGAAGTCGGGGATGAAGTCCGGCTCCCGTAGGAGTCCGGACGAAGTTCACCAGCAGTAGAAGACGGGGACGAAGTCCGGCTCCCGTAGGAGTCCGGACGAAGTTCACTTGCAGTAGAAGTCGGGGATGAAGTCCGACTCCCGTAGGAGTCCGGACGAAGTTCACCTGCAATTGAAGTCGGGGCAAAGTCCGGCTCCCGTAGGAGTCCGGACGAAGTTCACCTGCAATTGAAGTCGGGGCGAAGTCTGGCTCCCGTAAGAGTCCGAACGAAGTTCACTTGCAGTAGAAGTCGGGGATGAAGTCCGGCTCCCGTGGGAGTCCGGACGAAGTCCACCTGCAATTGAAGTCGGGGGCGAAGTTTGGCTCCCGTGGGAGTCCGGGTGAAGTTCGGCTCCCGTGGGAGTCCGGATGAAGTCTGCCTGCAGTAGAAGCCGGGGATGAAGTCCGGCTCCCGTAGGAGTCCGGATGAAGTTTACTTGCAGTAGAAGTCGGGGATGAAGTCCGGCTCTCGTAGGAGTCCGGACGAAGTTCACCTGCAATTGAAGTCGGGGCGAAGTCCGGCTCCCGTAGGAGTCCGGACGAAGTTCATTTGCAGTAGAAGTTGGGGACGAAGTCCGGCTCCCGTGGGAGTTCGGACAAAGTCCTCCCGCAGTCGAAGTTGGTGAAGTCCGGCTCCCGTAGGAGTCCGTCTGTCGTGAAGAATCTGGTCGATGCTAGTGGGGGTTTATCCATCGACAGAACTCGGGAATGCTACGGAGGCTCGGCCGCCAGAGAGGTTCGAAAAGATGTCACCAAAGGTCGGAAGTTGGCAGAATCCCCGGAGGGTCACTCCTGGCGCGAACTTCGACTGTTGGGGTATTTTGTACCCAACATGTAAGATATCATGATGAGATGCCTTGCATGCTTATGGAAAAAATTTTCTATGAGTATGCGGCGGTTGCCATGACCCTCGATTCACAATCTGAGGTCGGGGGCATGACAATTAATATGATATCAGAGCATAAGTAGATAGATAAAGACATGTAGAATAGAATGAGCGAGTGATGGATAGATATTAGGAAATTTAAGAGGTTAGTTATGATGATTATGATCTGACCTGTCTCAAGTAAGTTTATAACCTTATTAAGGATAAGTTATTATCTCAAATTTATCATAGGTCAAAATGCCTCCACGACGAACGAAGAATACTCAAGGAGCGGTAGGAGGGACATCAAATCCACTTGGTGATAACAATCCCCAATTGAATAGCGGCACATCTCAGCAGGAGGGAATCCTTGATCCTATCAAAAATACTCCGACAGTACAGGAGGAGCCGAACATGACTCAACTAATGCAAACTCTGATCGGAGTAGTTCAAACTCAATAATAGTTACTTCAACAACAACATGCACAGCCACGTCAGCATTTTCCACCGACACCTGCACATGGAGAACATCCGATGCAGAAAAACAATATCGTCGAGTTTAAGAAGCTAGCCCCTCCAGCCTTCAAAGGGACCATCGAGCCACTGGAAGTAGATAACTGGATTATGGAAATGGAGAAGGCATTCGTTGTGCAAGAATGCCATGATGAAGAGAAGATCCGCTACACAGCATATCTGTTACAAGGCGAGGCATACAACTGGTGGCGTATACTTGAACAAAAATATGAACACGATAGGATACCACTCACTTGGAAGAAATTTCGAGATGAATTCTTTGACAAGTACTTCCCCCGAAGTGTCAGAATACAAAAAGAGTAGGAGTTCATTCATCTGAAATAAGGGAACAGATCCGTTGCAGAATATGATGCTAAATTCATGGAGTTAGCCAAGTTTGTTCCAAAATTAGTTGAGATTGAGCAAGACAAAGTACATAAATTTGAAATAGGACTGAAGACAGAAATTAAAAAAGAAGTTGTACCCTATAAGTTAACTACTTATGCCTTAGTTGTGAATAAAGCTCTAATAATTGAGAGAGAAGTTAATGAAGCACATGCGGAGAGAGAAAGGAATCAGAAGAAGAGAAATAGATTTGGTGAAACTCAAGGATGAAATCAGAACAATAAGGGTCCAGCAAAGAAGCCAGCAAATGATAAGAATCGTGAGAATGAGCCAGCTAGATGTTCGAGATGTAGCCGAAGAGAGCATGAGTCTTCTAATTGCCCATGGAATACTGGTTCTTGTTTTAGCTGTGGACAGAAAAGATACAAAATTGCAGATTACCCCTAGAGGAATGAGAATAGACCCACACCAACAAAGGATGGAGGTCAAAGGCCGAAAACTCAAGGAAGGATCTATGCACTCACACAATAGGATGCTCAGGCCTCTAATGCTGTGGTGACAGGTATCATTCCTGTATCTGATATTCCTGCTTCAGTTTTGTTTGATTCTGGTGCTACACACTCCTTTATATCCACTACTTTTATTAGACAACATGATATAGTATGTGAACCTATGAAAACCAAATTATATGTTGAGACACCAGTAGGTGGTATTTTGAGTACCAAAAGTGTGTGCAAGTCATGTAGTATCAGAATAGAAGAAAGAGAATTACCGACAGATTTGGTGGTCCTAGATATGTATGATTTCGATGTCATTCTAGGAATGGATTGACTTGCTACTTATCATGCCTCTGTGGATTGTCATGGAAAGAGAGTGAACTTTCAAATACCGAAAGAATTGACATTCAGTTTTGATGGAAGTATAGGAACCACCCCTCCACGTATTATTTCATTTGTGCAAGCTAGACAGATGCTAAGAAAGGGATGTAGAGGTTACCTAGTATCAATAAAGAATAAAGAATATGATGAATTGAAGTTACATGATATTCCTATCGTAAATGAATTTTTGGATGTATTCATTGATGATTTAACCGGACTACCACCAGACAGAGAAATTGAATTTACCATTGAGTTGGCACCCAATACTGGTCCGATTTCTAAAGCTCCTTATAGAATGGCCCCTATGGAGTTGAAGGAGTTAAAAGATCAATTATAGGATTTGTTGGATAAAGATTTTATAAGGCCTAGTGTATCTCCTTGGAGAGCTCCAGTCTTATTTGTGAAGAAGAAAAATGGTAGTATGAGACTTTGTATCGACTATAGAGAGTTGAATAAGAACACTATCAGAAATAAGTATCCTCTACCTCGAATCGATGATTTGTTTGATCAGCTGCAAGGTGCACAAGTCTTTTCTAAAATTGATCTTCGTTCAGGATATCATCAGTTAAAAATCAAAATAGAGGACATACCAAAGACTGCATTTAGAACTCGTTATAGACATTATGAATTTCTAGTGATACCATTTGGGTTAACCAATGCTCCAGCGGCTTTTATGGATTTAATGAATAGAATATTCAAATCCTATCTTGATAAGTTTGTTGTCGTATTTATTGATGATATCTTGATATATTCAAGGAGCAAATTGGAGCATGAAGAATATTTACGGTGTGTACTACAAATATTGAGGAAAGAAAAGCTTTATGCCAAATTTAAGAAGTGTAAATTTTGGTTGGATAAAATAGTCTTTTTAGGACACATCGTGTCTAAAGATGGAATTTCTGTGGATCTTACAAAAGTGAAAACTGTGATGCAGTGGAACAGACCTACAAATATTTTTGAGATTCGAAGCTTTCTGGGAATGGCAGGATATTACAGATGATTTGTAGAAGGATTCTCCCGTATAGCTGCACCTTTGACTCATCTTACTCAAAAAGGGGTTAAATTCGAGTGGACCGAAGATTGTGGACAGAGTTTTCAAGAGTTAAAACAACGATTATTTTCAGCCCCTATCCTTACTATACCAATAGGAGATGAAGGATTCACAATATATAGTGATGCATCTAAAAAGGGACTAGGCTGTGTATTGATGCAACATGGTAAGGTAGTGGCCTACGCCTCAAGACAATTGAAACCATATGAACAGAATTATCTGACACATGACTTGGAATTAGCTGCAGTAATCTTTGCCCTAAAAATTTGGAGACATCACTTATATGGTGCGCAGTGTGAAGTGTTTACTGATCATAAGAGTTTGAAGTATATTTTTTCACAGAAAGAATTAAACATGAGATAGAGAAGGTGGTTAGAACTGTTGAAAGATTATGATTTAACAATCCATTATCATCCTGGAAAAGCTAATGTCGTTGCTGATGTCCTTAGTAGAAAATCCGTGGAAAATTTGGCGGTTTTAATCGCACATCAAAGCCAATTATTGAAGGATATAAGAAAATAGGAATTAGACATCCGAATATATGACTCAACAGTACGATTAGCCAACATGAGGGTTCAACCAACACTCATTGAAAGAATTATAGTCGCCCAGAATGATGATCCACAACTAATGAAAATAAGGAATTCAATGAAAGCTGGTGTTCAATCTGAATTCAAGATACATGATGATGGTTCGTTGAGGTTCGAAAATAGAATTTGTGTACCCAATGATTCAGTACTCAAGCATGAAATACTTCAGGAAGCACATCAGACCGATTATATAGTTCATCCGGGAGGTACTAAGATGTATAGAGACTTAAAGAAAATGTACTGGTGGAATAATATGAAGAAAGAGATCGCTCAATTTGTGGCTCAATGTTTGGTGTGTCAACAAGTTAAAGCTGAACATCAGAGACTTGTGGGATTACTTCAACCTCTTGATATTCTAGTATGGAAGTGGGAATATATCACTATGGATTTTGTAACTAGACTACCTAAGACTCCAAGTAAAAATGATGCAGCCTGGGTGATTGTGGACTGATTGACAAAGTCTGCACACTTTCTACCAATTAGAGTTGGATTTATTTTGAAAAGACTAGCAAAATTATATATGAAAGAAATTGTAAGGCTACAAAGAATTCCAGTGACCATCGTATCGGATCGAGATACCAGATTTGTATCACAGTTTTGGAAGAGCTTACACAAGGTATTAGGAACAAAATTGAACTTCAGTACAGTTTTTCATCCACAGACTGATAGTCAGTCAGAGAGAACTATTCAGATCTTAGAAGATATGTTGAGAACTTATATTTTGGATATGAAAAGTTCATGGGATGAGCATCTACCTTTGATTGAGTTTGCTTATAATAACAGTTATCAGGCTAGCATTGGTATGGCACCTTATGAAGCATTATATGGTAGAAGATGTCGATCATCGATTCACTGGGATGATGTTGGTGAGTGGAGAATATTGGGTCCCGAACTTGTTCAACAAGCAGTCGAGAAGATTCAATTAATTAAAGAATGACTTCGGGTAGCACAAAGTAGACAGAAAAGTTATGCAGATAACAGGAGATGGAAATTAGAATTTTAAATTGGTGACCATGTATTTCTCAAAGTATCTCCTTCAAAAGGAATCTCAAGATTTGGCATTCGTGGCAAATTGAATCCTAGATATGTGGGTCCGTTTGAGATTTTGAAAAGAATTGGTGAGGTAGCTTATAGACTTGCCTTACCACCTTCACTTGCAGGAGTACATAATATTTTTCATGTTTCTATGTTAAAGAAATATTTACCTGACCCAAGACACATCGTGGAACTTGAACTATTGCAAGCTAGAAAGGAGTTATCATATGAAGAATATCCTGTACGGATCGTGGACTGTAAAGAACAAGTGCTGAGACGTCGCAACATTCCTTATGTCAAGGTACAGTGGAGTCGACATTCAGAAAAAGAAGCTACTTGGGAACTAGAGGAAGAAATGAAGCAAAAATATCCCCAGCTCTTCGAGACCACAGGCATGAAAAATTTCGAGGATAAAATTTCTTTTAGGGGTGAAGAATATTATAGCCCAAGCCCAAGCCCAAATTAAAAGACCCAAGCCCAGAAAAAAAAAAAAAAACAGAAGCAGGGGAATCGGGAAGAAGACTCCCGGTAGGAGTCTTCTTCTCTGATTAAACCATGATCGGGAGTCCTAGGACCACCAGGAGTCCTAGGGCTCTCTGTAAAAAGGCCCTCCCCTTCCTTAGAAGCCAATCACTGGTCCTATTTCCCTCTCTTCCTCCCTGATTTTCTCGATTGGAGCCGCGGATACTTGTTTCGTTCTCGCCATGATTGCTCACCGGTGGGGTCATCGGAGGCCGAAGTAAGTTGTCCTCCTCTTCCTCTCTTCTTTCTCCTTCTTCTCGTGCCTCTGTGCACGACTGCTGGTGATGGGTGTTGTCAATTTTTGGTCGGAGAAGAGACCCCTGTTTGGTCTCTTCTTCCCTTTTGGTTTTCCGGTGCCGGTGATCACAACCGACCGCTGGCCTTGCCTCTCCGAACTCGAGAGAGTTGCCCCCCTCTCTCGTCGGCCTTCACCGTGACGGTCATGGCCTGAATGACCGGTCAAGGGAGGGGACCCGCCGGTCCCCTGTTTCGGCCAGGAAGGAGCTCGAGAAAAAGAAGAAAAAGAAGAAAAAGAGAAAAGAAAAAGAAGAAAAAGAAGAAAAAGAGAAAAGAAAAAGAAGAAAAGAGAAAAGAAAGAAAAAAAAAGAGAGAAAAAGAAAAGGGAGAGAGAAACTTTCTCTCTCTACTCTCTCTCTTAAATTTTTAGGATTTATGGAATTAAAAAATAAATAAATAAATATAATAATAATAATTAAAAGAAATATAAGAAGAGTTTCCATGAATCAATCCGAAAATCCTGGATGATGTCGTCAAGTTGATCCATATGGAGACATTGGATTTTAATAAATTTTAATTTTTTTATTCGATGAAATTTTGATCAAAAAATATGATATTTGACGTATCAGGTTCGAAGAAGGATTTTCAAGATTTCTAGAATTCTTAGTTTGGATTTTCTTTTGAGGTAAGTAGTGTTTACTTTTATTAAATTTATCTGATAAATTATAAATTCTAAATTAAATAAATTCATGGCATGCTTGTGATTGAAAATATTTATTGAAAATATTTATGATTGAAGTTATTTGTTGAAATTATTTATAATTGAAGTTATTTGTTGAAAAATTATTATGATGATGTATGATCATAAAAAATGATATAATTGATTTGACTCGAATATCATTTATTTATATTATTTTTGAAAATAATATATGAATTGAAAAATGATATGAATTTGACAACCTGACTATATAAAGGACCCCGCCAATGGGGGCATATACGTTGGCAATTGATTGTTTTAAGGGTTTATATCGCCAGCGAGACCAGTGACATATCGCCAGAGAGACCAGCGACAAACTGCCAGCGAGACCAGTGGTTCCAAAGGACTTGGCTGCCAGATGATTCGCAGCCCACCGCAAGCAGATACGCAGTATTATGACCCTGTCACAGGAAAAATGTGGTCATAGTCATGGTTGGTAAGAAGAACTTAAGAAATTGATGAATTTAAGATGATAAGTATAATTTGAAATTATGATGAATTAAATTTTATATATGATTGATAGTATGATTATGATTTTATGAAATTACATATTGATTTTTGTTATTATCAGTAAACCGACATGTACAGTATTATTGCCTGATTTATTCAGTTAAAGGTATACACTGCTTACTGGGCTATTTAGCTCATGATGAGTTTTATGTTTTTCTTTACAGATCCAAAAAATTAGCATGATGCGGAATTTCGGTTGGGAGAGCGATTAGAGATGGAGTTAGCTCATTTGATTTAGGATTTCTCAAAATTGATTCAAGACTTTTATTTTTAGTGTTGACTTTGTCAGACAATTATTTTTCTTTTGGACATTGAGTTTTGATTTGTTATTTGAACCATGGTTTGATTATTAAAAATTAAAAAATTATTTAACCTTATGTTTAAGATATCATGATGAGATGCCTTGCATGCTTATGGGAAAAGTTTTCTATGAGTATGCGGCGGTTACCATGACCCTCGATTCACAATCTCAGGTCGGGGGTGTGACACTTGTATGCCATATCAGTGTCTCCACACTCCTTGGTTAAGAGGACAACCAACCTATATGGCACACAACGACCTATGCTCGATAAATATTGTTGTCCTTGGTAACAACGTATCATTTGGTCACGAACAGGTTTAAGGACTAAACGACAAATCCTCCTTTGTCGAGTCTAAATAGTCCTAAGGACTTCACTACAATACAGGAGTTCATTAGAAGATGTCAATTTGTGATGAAAAATACCAAAATAACTTTTATTTATTTATAATTTATATACTAATACAAAAGAGCACAACCGTCAACAGGCTGACGATTGGCTTTGGGACACTATTCCCAACAATCTCCCACTTGGCCTAAAGCCAATCGGTGCAGTATCTAATACTCATCTTTGACTTGAAGTCATCAAACTTCTTCACCGCAATGGCTTTAGTGAATGGGTCGGCCAGATTCTCCTTTCCATCGATCTTCTGAAGGTCGATGTCACCTCGATCCACGATTTTTTGGATGAGATGGTAGCGGCATAGAATATGCTTCGTCCGCTGGTGTGCCTTCGGTTCCTTCGCTTGAGCAATGGCTCCAGAGCTGTCACAGTAGAGCAGAACTGGACCAACAAGGGAGGGTGCCACTCCAAGCTCGGTGATGAATTTTCTCAGTCACACTGCTTCTTTGGCAGCATCTGATGTAACAACATACTCTGCCTCACAAACTGAATCAGCCACTGTGTGCTGCTTGGAACTTTTCCAGCAGACAGCCCCACCATTAAGGGTAAAAATAAATCCTGACACACTCTTGCTGTCATCGTGATCAGACTGAAACTAGAGTCTGTAAATCCTATAAGTCTCAAGTTCGATTCACCATAAACAAGCCATTGGTCCTTAGTATTTCTTAAATACTTCAAGATGGTTTTAACAACCTTCCAGTGATTCTCTCCTGGATCATATTGGTATCTACTCACTACCCCTAGTGAGTATGCTACATCTGGTCGTGTACATGTCATGGTGTATATGATAGATCCCACTACCGAAGCATATGGAATTCTACCCATACGCTCTCTCTCTTGAGGTATTGTTGGACAATCCCTCTTCGAGAAAAAAATTCCATGGCCTATCGGTAGATAGCCTTTCTTGGAATTCTCCATGCTGAACCTCTTCAGCATAGTATCAATGTACGTGGACTGGGATAAGCTAAGCAACATTTTAAATCTATCCCTATAGATCCTCATCCCTAGGATGTAGGAAGCTTCTCCCAGATCCTTCATGGAGAATTATGATGACAGCCAAATCTTTATTCCCTGTAATGCAGGAAGATCATTCCCGATTAAGAGAATGTCATCCACATACAATACAAGAAATATTACTACTGGACCATTAGCCCACTTATAAATGCAGGGCTCTTCTCCATTCTTAACGAAGCTATACGTCTTGATCGTCCTATCAAAACGTATGTTCCAACTCTGGGATGCCTGCTTAAGTCCATAAATGGACCTCTATAGCCTGCACATCTTAGACTCATCTATGGATATGAATCCTTCAGGTTGTATCATATACACCTCTTCGTCCAGCTCTCCGTTTAGGAAAGCTGTCTTCACATCCATCTGTCAGATTTCATAGTCCAGATGGGCAGCTATCGCAAGCATAATCCGAATGAATTTGAGCATTGCCACAAGAGAAAACATCTCGTCATAGTCTATACCATAATGTTGACGATATCCCTTGGCAACTAGACGGGCTTTATAGGTTTCCACCTTTCCGTCTGTGCCCCTCTTCTTCTTGAAGACCCACTTACACCCTATGGGTTTTACTCCTTTGGGTGGGTCAACCAATATCCACACATCATTGACCTTCATAGACTTCATTTTGGATTTCATGGCCTCTAGCCATTTCTCAGAGTCAGGTCTCTGCATTGCATCCATGTAAGTGATTGGATCCTCATCATTTTCATCAAGTTCGATAGGATCACCATCCCGAACCAAGAAACTATAGTATCTGTCTGGTTTACGTGGTACTCTACCAGATCGCCTTAAGGGTGCATGAACAATGGGCTCCAGATTTGATCTAATCAAATCCGGTTCAGGTTCTGCTACTTGTGTCAGTTTTTCCACCTGCCGAACTTCCTCAAGTTCGACCTTAGAGGCAACAGTCCCTTCACCAAGGAACTCCTTTTCTAAAAAGATTGCCTTAAGGCTGACAAACACCTTTTGCTCATTAGCTAGGTAGAAATAATACCCTTTGATCTCTTTTGGGTACCCTATGAAATTACACTTGTCAGACCTAGGTCCAAGCTTGTCAGTAATTAAACGTTTAACATAAGCCGGACACCCCCAAATCCTAAGGTGCGAGAGCACTGGCTTATGTCCTATCCATAACTCATATGGCATTTTGGTTACAGACTTACTCGAAATCCTATTTAGAAGGTAACAAGCCGATTCGAGCGCATATCCCCAGAGGAAGATCGACAGACCAGCAAACCCTATCATGGATCGGACCATGTCTAATAAGGTTCGATTCCTCCTTTCAGACACACTATTATGCTGTGGTGTTCCAGGAGGAGTCCACTGAGAGAGAATCTCATTCTCCCCAAGATTTTTCAGAAACTCATTGAAAAGGTATTCACCTCCTCGATTAGATCGAAGAGTTTTAATACACTTTTCAGTTTGTTTTTCTATCTCATTTCGGAATAGTTTGAACATTTCAAACGACTCCGACTTATGCTTCATTAAATAGACATACCCATACCTCGATAGGTCATCTGTGAAGGTTATGAAGTAGAAATATTCACCTCTTTCACTTGAGCTCATGGGTCCACATACATCAGAATGTATCAGACCTAAGAGTTCACTGGCTCGCTCACCTTTTCCAGTAAAAGGTGACTTAGTCATCTTTCCAAGAAGATAGGACTCACAGGTTGGAAGTGATTCACAATCACTAACTTCAAGAATTCATTCTTGAGCCAACCTGTTTATCCTGTTCTTATTGATATGACCTAGCCTACAGTGCCAAAGGTAGACTTCTGACACATTATCTATTCTAGGGCATTTACCGAAGGTTTGAACCACATTAACAAGTAGTGATAGTAAGTAAATTCCATTATCTAGTTATCCAACAAATATTGTAACACCATTCAAAATGATATTGCAAATATTTTCTTTTATTAAAAATTGATAACCGTATATGGCCAAAAGGCCTACAAAAATAATATTTAATAAAAAGCTTGGACAATAATGACATTCACTCAAATTATATTATGAGAATTGATTACAAGGTTCATGATTCCTAAAGCTAGAACTGGAACTTTGCTTCCATCTCTAATGTTCAGGAACCTCTCGCCATCATCAAATCTCCTACTGACCTGCAGACCCTGCATCGAATTGCAAATATGATAAGGGCTTCCGGTATCCAATACCCAGACAGTAGTATCACAAATGAAAAATAATTACCTTTCAGTGCCAGGTGTTATCATATAATTACCTTGCTTTTCTTCGGCCTGTTTGGGTGCAGGGAGGCAATGTATAGATGACAGTTCCTCTTTCAATGCCCCTGCTTCTTGCAAAAGAAGCACTCTGCCTGGCTCTGGTCAGGCTTGCACTTCTTGGTCTGACCCTGTGCAGACATCCCAGCATGCGGCTGCACCTTCTTGTTCTTGTTCTTCTTCCCTTTCTTAAAGGGTCGACGACTAGAAGAAGATCCTCCCACAATATTCACCGACTCCTTATGGAGCTGGTGGTCCTTCTCAAAGTTCTGCAGCAACCCCAACAAGCTGTGGTAGTTCACTGCAGGCATTGTCATTCGAAAATGAGTAAGGAAGGGGAGGAAGGACTTGGGCAATGAATTAAAGATCGCATCCATACCGAGTTGCTCGTGTAGGGGAAAGCCCAGTATACTTAGACACTCAATCATTTCGATCATGTACAGTACATGATCAGTGACTGAGGCCCCATCCCTCATTCGAGCATTGAAAATGGCACAACTAGTTTTGTGCCTTTCAACGTCGTCAGGCATGCCAAAGGAGTCGTTCAACATTTGAAGCATCTCCTATGGCTGGGCGTTCTCAAACCTGTGGCTGAACTCATCATTCATTGCCGCCAGCATTATGCACCGAACGGTGGTGCGATCATTGAGCCACTTCTGGTAAGCATCTCAGATCGTGCCTCTAGCGTTCGGGGCTGGCTCCTCTGGTGCCGGAACCGTTACTACATAAAAGATCCGCTCATGCTCAAGGATGATTTTAATTTTCGATACCAGCTATCAAAATTAGGTCCCATGAGCTTGTCATTATCTAATAATGACCGGAGTGACAGGGTAGTGGCCATAGCTGCATAAAGGAAAACCAAACATTTATTAGTACATAAATTATTAATACTAAAGATTTGGACTTTAGTCTAAAGTTTCTTCCAATATTTTTACGAACTGGTAGCCTCAACCTCCAATTTGAGGAATTACTTTAATTCCTTAGTGGGTACTAGAATCCACACAGACTACACACAAGCCCAACTTTGGTTGGTTAACCCATGTGCATCTATGGGTAGGTTCAAAACCAGTTGTTTTCCTAAACAACTTCTAGTAATTTATTTTGCCCCAGAACCTAATCAGTAGGCTTTGGCCTCCACTGAAAAGATCTGGTTAGGTCCAACCATTAACATGACTTGATTTGGTGAATCGAACCAATAAATGATCAGGCCCGACTTTGGCCGGCCAACCTGACCATCATCAAAAAGACTCAAACCAAATTATCATACTATGAATGATAATTCATTAGTCAATAAGCACCAGGCCTTTGGGCCTCCAATGATTATTAAACTAATGGACTCATTATCACTCACTTAATGGGAGGCTATGACTTAGTTATCACTATAACTTAATCATTTTTAGGACCTAATAATTTTGAGGATTTATTAAAGGATAGAAGAGAATAAATTTCCAATCAATTTCAATCCTCCCCACTGACTTCACCAAGTCAGATTAAAAAAAGATTTAATTAAAGCCACATTAGGAGCACCTAAATCAGTCACACTGATTTATCTAATGACATGGGTGAGCCCTAATCACCAAGTGATCTAATCAAAACCTAACTCACCAGGTTGGCCAGGTAAGTGAGATCAGTGGTGGGATATACCATTAACTCGTCAGAGATCGAATCAATGCAAGTAGCTCCCACTTAAAACCACTAGTCAAACTGCCGAACTTACCTTAGACACCAACCGGTTCATTAGTTTTAATTTGATCAACTTAGTAAATAGGATTCCACCGTGTAGCCATGAATTAAGTCCATTATGGTCTAGTTAAAGACATGGACCCATTCAACTACAACTATTGGAGTTGAGTCTAGAGTGTCCTTGACCTAATCTAATTCAACTTTTGATTAGATTTGACCAATTACTCTATTTTAATCCATTTCTTTAAGCTAACCTTAGGTCTAACCCAATTATGGACCTAATCCATCTAACCCATTGACCCACAAGTTTATGCAATTATCTTAGGTCTTAATTCATAATTCTAGACCAACTTGACAACACTTAATTCTTTTAATTAAGTATTTAAGCTGATGGGCCAGGGTTTGGCTTTTCAAAAATAATTTTTAAATTTAAAATATTTTATTTTCTGTTCACCAAACATGTTGACTCATTTCACAAATAGATCAGCATATTTCATAAATAGCAATCCTATTGCTAATTACATAACAGAAAATAACTCAATCAAAATAAATCATAAATATCTTTTTAGATTAAATCTAATACATTCATAATAAATTTTATAATTGAACCTTTACAATTAAGTCCTTTCGCTACTTCATCTGTATGGGATATAATTACATCTGTACCCCTATCGCCATAGGAGACCCCATTGAATGGGAGGAGAGGGCCTTTAAACCCTACTTTTCTCCTATGACCGGACGACCATGGCAACCAACCCAATTAGATTACTTGCTACTTGGATCAAGTATATCTAAATATACTAATTTCAAAATTTAAATTTTAAATTTTAAATTTCAAATTTTAAATTTTGAATTTCAAATTTCAAATTTTAAATTTTGAATTTAAAATTTCAAACAAATTTCAAAATTTTGAATTTTAAATTTTGAATTTTAAATTTTGAATTTTAAATTTGAAATTTCAACCAAATTTTAAATTTCAAATTTTGAATTTTGAATTTCAAATTTTTGAATTTTAAATTTTAAATTTTAAATTTCAAAATTTAAATTTTAAATTTGAATTTTAAATTTTAAATTTAAACTTTTAGATTACAACTTAATCTATGCATGCAAATTCATATATCATATCTTAGAACCTGCTCTGATACCATTTGTAGCGAAATTTGAGTGCAGGGGTAAAATAATAATTTTAAAACTTTTCAAAATCACTGTTTTACAATGAAAATAATTAATTAATATAATTAATTAATATGTGTTTATCCTATACTTAGGATCTAAATATGATATACAGTATGCATGGATTTAAATTTAAAATATAAATTTGAACAGTAAATAATTTACTGTTCTGTGTTCAGAACACAATACCTTTGTGCGGATAGTCGATCACCGTAATCTGATCATCGTCGGGAGGCTCTGATCATGTAATGCATCCACACAGTATGTCTAGCCTCTGTGGATCATCCACACGAGGCTCTCGATCTGATCGGCTCCTCACGAGTGGTAGCTCGTTATAGAGCCTTTTCGATGGCTGATGCTGATCGAACTCTTTCGATCGATGTCTGTCAATTCCACGAATGCTCTAGATCATCAGCAAATATGCTTGAGAGGTAGATGATTCTCTTCCTTAAATTTGGTAGGCTCACAACACTCGTAGCTCACTAACTCACTTCCCGAACCCCAGGCTGAAACCCTAGGGAACACACTGAAAACCCTGCATCCAATTTTTTTTCTTTTATTTCTTTTTTTCTCGAAAGGTTTTGGACCTTCACCTCATGTACAAGGCTTTCTCACGCCCCACTTTCTTTCTAAAAATTTTTTTATGCATGCCCCATCCTTCTCCTCTTTTTAAAACAACGTCGAACGTGTCTTATCCGCGTGAGAAGATAAAGACAGTGGTTACACATTTGAATTCAAATCAAATTTGAATTCAAATGCAAACCAACTCATCCCTATCCACTTGGGTGTGAGAAGAGAAGGTGTGAGGGCTGCATTGTACATGGAAAGGTTTCATGAGAAACTCTTTCTCGTGTGAGATATGGGGCGCTAAAGTGGATAAGGTCATGAAGGTGCAAGAGATAAGTTATCCATTCAAATTCAAATACGCTTTGAATTTGAATGGGCTAACTAATCAATTTTATCCAAAGATTGGTGCACAAGAGTGGGCGTGAGAAGGGATTTGCATGAGAAAAAATTCATGAGAAGTTTCTTCTTGTGAATTCAAATGGGCGCAGAGATGTGAGGTGGCACAGGGATTCAAATTCAAATGGTGGTTTAATCTTAATTGAACCAACCTAATCAAAATAGGTTAAGCACAATTAGACTAAATTAAACCTAACTTAATTAGTCTTAATTAGGCTCAATAAAATTTTAATCAAATCAGGAATTGACTAAGCCCAATCCCTGATCAAATCAGGGACCAAACCATCTCGACGATTAGGTCAACTCTTAACCTAATCAGGTCAAACCCAACTGAATCCAATTCAATTGAACTTGATCCAAAAATAATTACTCAATCAAATTGAGTTAATTAGTGGTCAAATCACTAATTAAACTTCTTAAAAATATTGAGTCCAAATCTGATGGGCAATCGGATATCAAAATCCATCAATATGAAACCTTGATCGAAGAGTCCCAAACCAGTGGGACTCTTGACTCCGGTACCCAAAATGAGTGGGACTCATGATCAGAAAATCCTAATTATCGATTATAGAGTTTTCAGACATATAAGACTCATAGTCATGAATATTAAGACTCTTCATCAGCCATCAGATCAGATAGGAACCTCTAATGTGTGTGACCCCACAGGTTCGAACCTAAGCCGGTAGCACAGGAACCAATTCCTGTACTAATCGAAGTGACCATCTAGCAATGGTACCCGACATTCAGATAGATCGAATAGTCACAATCGCAATACTCAGAACCTACGTAAATATGGTTACTGTATAATTCATCCCTTTTGACCCCTGTGTTTAGGATGACTCAGGATTAAACTGTCAACCCTGATTAGATCATCTGAGTCATGCTCAACTCAATCAGTCTTGTGACTCCTCACTAGGACTACCCTGACCAAGGTTTTGCTAAATTGAAATACGACTGTACACAGCTCCTGAACTTGAGTGGTCAATCCCATCTTGACACACGCACCGACAAGTCAAGTACTTGACTACACCCAGCATCCTTCCGTCACTGAATTAGAAATTGAGGTAGTTCAGTGCCTAAGTGCAGTGAGTTGCTTGCAAGTTACCGTGGCGGTCTTAGGTCGGAGGGACAGTTATACCCATATCCCATCGGAGCAAATCTTGACAGCAGAAATAGCTTCAAAGTCGTTCACGTTCAGTGCAGATGTACCCTTACATCTCACCTGTATGCCATACCAGTGTCTCCACACTCCTTGGTTAAGAGGACAACCAACCTATATGGCATACAATGACCTATGTTCGATAAACATTATTATCCTTGGTAACAACATATCATTTGGTCGCGAACAGGTTTAAGAACTAAATGACAAATCCTCCTTTGTCGAGTCTAAATAGTCTTAAGGACTTCACCACAACACAGGAGTTTATTAGAAGATGATAATTTGTGATGAAAAATACCAAAATAACTTTATTTATTTATAATTTATATACTAATACAAAAGGAGCACAACCGTCAACAGGCTGACGATTGGCTTTGGGACACTTTCCCAATAGCTCACGCCATAATTTGATTATGGTGCCTAATTTGATGCTGATTTGGCATGTGGACACTCCACAAAAATCTTCCAATGAGCTCTTGCTAAGTGGCCTTCAATTTAAGACCCATATGTCAACTTTTGACTGATGTCCTAAATAAAATTGCAGATGTCAGAAATTAGCAGGTGCTTGTCTTAAATTCATCTCATGAATTAAGACAAGCCTTTTCTAAGCTGGACAAGCTTCATTTAGACTGAGAGAAACCTTCTCAAGATTCTCTGGGTGAGTCAAATTATATTTGGCTCAGTCGGATAAAAAAGATTACACGAGGAGAAAGTTAGGCTCAATCGTGCGCTAGCACGATTTTCTTGAACCTAATTGGATCTAATCAAATCAATTGGACTAGCCCATTGATGACATCCAGATCCTAACCCTGTTCGCATGACCCAGTTAGGTTCAATTCTGTATGATAATGAGACATGTCGTGATCTCATCATCGACATCATCGAAACTCCTTTTGATGGACCAGAATTCTTCTGATTCAGACAATTAGAATGATCGATCATCAAGATCATTCTAATTGCTCCCAAAATCCACCAGTGACACCTAGCAGTATATGGTGACAACCTATCAGAACTGAAGATGAACTCTCGGTGCAGCTACTGTGTGATTGAGTTCTTCTATCATGAGTCCCAACTGAATTAGGGTTAAGGTGACTCATCAAACCCAACATTAGTCATATGAATCAATCGATCAATCTGAGTCCGATGTGAACCCCAATGAAAACCTTTTTTTTTATTTCACTCTACCATGGCATGGGCTTAAGGACTCGATCTTTCGATCATCATAGGACTACTCCTCTCATCTATCGAGATTGATAGATCCCATCTTGGTGTGATCTGGTTCCTACAATGAATATGCTACAGCCAACATACACCTCAGGATTTCGAATGGCTAGGAGATCGAGTTATGGTGTAGTCAAACTATAACACACTCAAGGTGAACTGTCGATGCACCTCAGGTCAAAGAACTAGACACGCAACTGTAGCATTGATCTAGTCACCGACGAGAAGGTAGACTTCTTTATGACTGCTGATATGGTCACGCTCAGTACTCTCATTCTCAATGAATACCTGTACTCTCGCTTCGGTGTCTCCACACCATAGACTCAAGACACATTTATCCTAAGAAAGCGATCGTACACCAACCTTCTGGATCGATCACCATCCTCGTGATGATCCTATGGTCAGGAGCTGTTTATGAGTTAGTTATGTAAATTCATGCCTTAAATTTTTACTCTTGAAAATATGAATGACATTCCTACTAACTTAAAGGATGTATCACAGACACAATATACACAATGTGATAGAAGAATAACCTATTTATTGATTTATAGTCAAAATTATAAATTTACTTTTAGATTTGTATAGGAATGTGTCAGCCAATCTAACATCTAGGGCACACATCTAACACCATTTATGTCTCCTAAAATTATTGCCCTAATCTTTGAGGTTCATCATAATTTTAGTCATAATAAGATGCAGCTAATATGATAAATCAATGCCTCATTTTATTATCAAATAATAAATATCATTATATGTGTTGAAAATTACAAAGAAAGTTCATCGCAATATACTTGTGATTGACTTATAGGACACTCTTCTTTCAATCTCTGACTTGTACTAAAGCTAATCACCTTTGTTCCATACATTCAATTGGTGATCAAATAGCTACTGTGATATGGCCTTAGTGAATGGGTCTGCTATATATTCTTTATATCTACTCATTTTAAGGACAACATCTTGTCTCTCTATAATTTTTGTCGAACGAGGTGGAAGCATCTAAGGATGTTTTTTGGATCTTTGATAAGATCTAGATTTTTTAGCCTTGAATAATGGCCCCAGTGTTATCATAATATAGTGACCCAGCTTCATTTCAGAAATAACTCCTAAATCTATGATGAACTTCTTCATCCCAGATAGATTTCTTAGTGGCTCACTAGCAGTGATGTACTCTTTCTCAGTAGTTGAGTTAGCTACTGTATGCTGTTTAGAATTCTTTCAACTCACTACCCCATCATTAAGATAAACACGTATCTTGATATTGACTTGCTATCATCCGGATCAGATTAAAAAACTAGAATCTATATATCCCTCTAGTTTCACTCTGATCCTCCTTCATATATGAGAAAAACATCTTTAGTCTTCTTAGGTATTTAGAATATTTTTTCATATCTTTTCAATGATTCTCTCCAGGACAGTCTGAAATCTGCTAGTACGTTCCAAGCATAAGCTACATCAGGCCTGGTACATAGCATGGCATACATATTGATCCCACAACCGAAGCATAAGAGATTTTTATTCATCCTCTTCGCTTCTGGTATTTAGGATATATTTTATTAAAGAGACGTATACCATGACTTGCATGTAGGTAACCTCTTGTTACTTACCTCCATATTAAACCTCTTTAATATGAGATCTATGTGAAGGAACCAGATCTAGGATTTCAGATTAGATCTTGAAACTTTTTCAAGATCAGACAGCGGAAGACTAAAATAAATCAAAATTTATCTTGTAAAATTGAAGAATCTCTAGATTTAAGATCTTATTACATGATTATTATATGGCATTAAATCAAAAATTAAAATATAAAGAGCAAGAACTACATGTTGATCATATTAACATGTTTCTATACCATATCTAATGTATGTAAAATATAATAGATCAGATCTATTACCTTGCAAGTTAGAC
>NC_025993.2:59404140-59448315 GCF_000442705.2 Elaeis guineensis
CTTAATTAAGAATTAAGAAGTTGTTTGATTAGGTTCTAGGATTGTGAATTGAAGAACCTAAGACACAAATCATAACACATTGGGTTAATTGGTTAGTGAAAATTAGGTCCATTAATTGGGTTAGACCTATGGTTAGATTAAAGATGGACTTAATTAGAGAATTGACTAAATCTAATCAATTGTTGTCTTAGATTAGGTCAAGGATTCTCTAGATCAATTACAATAGTTGTAGTTGGTCAAGTCCATGTCTTTAACGAGAACCAAATGGACTTGATTCTTGGCTAAGCGGTCTAGCACGAACTATTTTCTGAGAGTGTCTCAGATCTGAAACTCCTCCTTCTACTTTTCATCTTTGGAAGAGTCCAAATCAAGAAGAAGGAGGCACCTGATCAACCATCAAAGAAGGATCAGCGCAGTACTAGCATACTGTGCTGATTTCCTGAAGCAGGACTTCTGATCGAGATTCGTGGGCTCGTGTGGATGACTCCTAGAGGCCGGACACGTGTGCGGCTTGCAACATCATCCTTAAGCCCGGATCAGCGAGGTTAGAGCGTCTAACTTGCAAGGTAATAGATCTGATCTATTATTTAATACATACATTAGATGTAGCTAGTATAGAAACATGTTGATATGATCAACATGTAGTTCATACTATATTTATATATATTTTAATTTTTGATTTAATGCTATGTAATAATCATGTAATAGGATCTTAGATCTAGGGATCTTCTGATCTTAGAAAATAAATTTTGATTTATTTTAGTCTTCCGCTGTATGATCTTGAAAAAATTTCAAGATATAACCCTGAAACCCTAGATCTGGTTCCTACAAATAGTAGATAATAAAATTAGATCTAGAGATTTAGATCTGAAATAAATATAGAATAAATTTTTTAAAAATTATTCCATCCTAGATTTGATGAAATCTGGAAGATCCTACAAGGAAAAAAGTGGTTTTTCCTTCAACTGATATCAAAACCAGGTTCATGGCTCAGTTTCAGATCTAATTTAGATCTGATTTTAATTTTAATTTATTTAATATTAAAGAATTTCAGATGTCACATCAAATGTGATAGGATCTGAAATCAAAATATTTGAAATTAAATCTGAGAAGATCTAACATGCATGAGATGCATGACTAGACTAGGAATAGTTTTGATCTATGAATAGTCTTGTAAGTTTATATTTTAATGAGATTAAAATATAATTTAGATCTAATTTATTCTCTATTTTTTGATGATATAAATGTTATATTTAGATCAAAAATAAAAAATAAAAATTTGGATAATACATAAGATTGATCTGTTGCATGCCTAGACTAGTTGTAGAATTATTTTAGTAACTGTCTAGAATAAATTTTATGTTGAATAGTTCAATTTAAATTTTATTTTTCAGATGTTACATGTGATGTATTAAATCTGAAAGCATGTTAATTAGATCAATTTTTGATACATGAGATGTATGCAAAGCATGTATTAGTTAGATCTTAAATTGTATATGTGATATGTAAATTTAGATCTAACTAGTTTTGTAGTTAAATTTATATTTCTGATTAAAGTGTTCCTCATGGCCGTCCGGTCATAAAAATAAAGTAGGGTTTAAAGGCCCTCTCCTCCCATTCAATGGGTGTTCTTATGACGTGTAGGGGTGCTGCGCGTTCATCCTTAATCAGAAATCAAAACTTACTTTTCTGTAAAACTCTAGATCCTGAAACCTTAGGATTTATTTTATATATTTTATTTATGAACACAAAACTTAATTAATGAATTAAGCTTATGGAATTAAATTAGGTCTAAATTTGAAAATTTTAGATCTAAGTCATTTTCATAAAATTGGGTTTGGGATTGGGTAGCTCAATTAGGTCTAGTGGTTGATCAAACCGAATCAACAGTTGGTTAGGTGGGATCATGAAAGCTAATAATTGATCAGCCTAATAGGATTAAGTTTGGGTCAAGGTCGAATCACATTTAGATGTGACAGGATCAAGTTAAGACCTAATTTGGCTCAGTGGTTAGAGCCTGGATTGTAGGCTAACCCAATTAGTTCTGGTTCGATAATTTGGTGACTAAGGTAAGTTGGGCAGATGCGACCGACTAGTTTTTAATTGGAAGCTACTTGACTCGAATGCGTTCTTGTCGAGTTAATGGCATATCCCTTCCATCGGTCTCACTTACCTAGCCATATGTGTCGACCCAGTTCTGATTAGAAGTGGCTAACAATTCGAGCTAATCCATGCCACTAGGTTAGTCATAATTGTTATGACTATGTCAAGCCAAGTTTAAGGAGACCTAAATCAAATCTCTCTAAGAAAATATTAAGTCTAGATCTTCCACCATTGTAAACGTGCGGGCCCTTCTTGGGGTTGGTTGTTCTCGGCTGGATACAGTGGCTAAGTTGCACCGAGAAGACGCAACTGTTGCTCCTTGGATTGATTTTGATGATTACAAAGCATTTGAAGGGGTACTAATAATTTTCGCTTGAAAAAGACTTATTGCTTTTAGAGGTAAAATCATAATTTTACCAAACCCTGATTTGAAAGCATAAAGTGATAGAACAAAAGATTTGTGATCCATCGGTGAAAATTTTATAGTTTTTGGATATGTATTTTGAAAGATATTCATGTTTGAAAATTTGAGTCGACCCATGAGTCGACTCATGGCACAATGAGCTGATTGGCACGCAGATTATTTTGGCTGGCACAGTCTTGGCACAGTCTGTGAGTCGACCCCATGGGGTCGACCCCCAGGCATGAGTCGACCCTATGAGTCGACCCCTGCTGTTTTTAGGTCAAAAATTATAGAACCTTATTTTCTGCTATTTTTCCATAGAGGTCGACCCATGAGTCGACCCATGAGCATGAGTCGACCCATGAGTCGACCCCTGTGATGAGAATGTTCTGCAATGGCTAGATTTTAACCCATTTTAAGTGCTTTTAATGCTCATTTAATGTGGTCTAACAGCTCTATTTCAGCCCAGATTATTTTCACCATTCCTTAAAGCTATAAAAGGGACAAAAAGGTGGGAATCATCAAGTAGAATCAAGAGAGATTTTTGAAAAGAAGATTTCAAGCTTACTTTTCAGCCCTAAGCAAGAGCTCACTCAAAGCATTCAAGAAGCCTTTAATTCAAGCTCACCAACTCCTCAAGTGCACATTCAAGTCTCCAACCACCTTGAGGAAATCAAAAAGAGCCTTCTTCTCTTTGAGTAAAGTGTATTTAAAGTCTCATTCGCTCATTAAAGGAGCTTCTTTTGTATTCTCTGAGCTATTGATTGTTATAATCAGTTTAAGCTATTATTTTTGTTTTGGAAGGGTTCCAAAATAAGGGAAGGTTGATCCGAACCTTGAATTGGAGTGTATTGGGTTGGCTTGTATCCGAAAAATAAGTGGACTAGCTTGGGATAGCTAGAGTCAGAGTTTCTGATGTTTGTACTCAGGTTGAATACAAGTTAGTGGATTGGAATTCCCAAGTAGGAGCTTGGGGAGTGGATGTAGGTGCAAGGTTGGCACCGAACCACTATAAATCCTTTTGTTTGTGTTGTGCCTAATTGCTCTTCTTTAGAATTTTTTATTCTCTTGCATTCTTGCATTCAACCATTAGCCTTGAATCAACTATACTCTCCTCATTTATTTAGCTATTGTTAAACATTTGTTGTAAGTCATAAGTTAAGTTTAAAATTTTTAGAAATCCAATTCACCCCCCCTCTTGGGTTGCATAGCTGGGTAACAAGTGGTATCAAAGCCCGGTGCTCAAGCCCTACTTTGATCTAACCAATCAAAGAGCTAAAGATCTATGGCAACTCAAGTTGGCACTTCTCTAGCCGAGGGGCAGTCCACTAACCGACCTCCACTTTTCAATGGGTCCAATTATACCTATTGGAAAGCTCAGATGAAAATCTTCATTCAAGCACTCGACTATGATATGTGGAGTATCATAGTGAACGGTCCTCACACACCCACTAAAATTATTGATGGTGTGGAATCAGCCAAACCCAAAAAGAGTGGGATGAGGTTGATAAGAAAATGGTCCAACTAAATGCTAAAGCTATGAATATTCTATATTGTGCTCTTGATGCTAACGAATTTAATCACATTTCAACTTGCTTGTCTGCTAAAGAAATATGAGATAGATTAGAAGTAACCCATGAAGGAACTAATCAAGTAAAGGAGTCCAAAATTAACATGCTCGTGCATAAATATGAATTGTTTAAAATAGAGCATGATGAGTCTATAACTAAAATGTTTACTCGCTTTACTGATATTATAAATGGTTTAAAGAGTCTTGGTAAGTCCTATTCTAACAGTGAGCTTGTAAGAAAGATTCTCAGGTCCTTACCAAGAGCTTGGGAAGCCAAAGTGACCGCCATCCAAGAAGCCAAGGATTTGAACATTCTACCCTTGGAAGAGCTTCTTGGATCATTGATGACACATGAGCTGAGCATGAAACAACATCAAGAGGAAGAAGTCAAAAAGAAGAGAACAATCGCCCTCAAATTCACAGCTCCACCAGATGAAGAAACTGATGACACCGAAAATGAAGAGCAGGATGAAGAGATGGCACTCATTACCCGAAGGTTCAAGAAGTTTTTGAGAAAAAGAAAACAAGCAATGAGGAAGAGGCCATTCACAAAAGAGAAACAGAGCAAAGAAAAGGATAAAGACCAACCCCTTATCTTTTATGAATGCAAAAAATCGGGACACTTCAAGTCCGAATGCCCACAACTGAAGAAGGGTCCCAAGAAGTACAAGAAGAAGGCCATGATGGCCACTTGAAGTGGGAGTGATGACTCAAGCTCCGAAGAGGAAGACTCAACTGAACAAGCCAACTTGTGCCTTATGGCATATGATAATGAGGTAAATTCCAAAGCTCCTAGTGACTTTACATTTGAAGAGCTGCATGAAGCTTTTTATGATTTAATTGATGAACTAAAGAAACTAGGGATAAAGAACAAAGATCTAAAATTAAAAAATCAATCTTTACTGAAATAAAATGAAAGTATTTCAATTGAGAAATCTACCCTGTTTCAAGAAAATTAAAATTTAAAGAATAAAATTGCCAAGCTAAAACTAATAGTTGAAAAATTCACCTTGAGTTCTAACAAACTTAATATGATTCTTGAAAATCAAAAGGTCGTGTATGATAAGGCTGGACTTGGCTATAACCCCTTGAAGAAATAAAAGTATCTGAAAAATATCTATGTAAACTCTTCAAGTAACAAGTTTTCTAATATTACTTGCTTCAAATATGGTAGAGTAGGACATAAGTCGTACACTTGCTTCTCTAGCAAATCTGTAAACTCAAATGTAAAAAAAATATGGGTTCCAAAAGGAACCATTATGACTAACCTAAAAGGACCCAAGAAAGCTTGGGTACCTAAAACAAAAACTTGACTTTTGCCTGCAGGTGTGTCTAGCATCCCAAGGAGGAAACAGGAAATGGTATCTTGATAGCGGATGCTCGAGATATATGACTGGTGATGAATCCCAATTCATCATACTTGATGCTAAGAATGGAGGGATGGTCACCTTTGGAGACAACGGTAAAGGAAAGATCATCGGTATAGGTAACATTGGTATCACTCCCTCCAAGTACATTGAAAATATTTTGTTAGTAGATGGTTTAAAATATAATTTATTAAGCATTAGTCAATTTTGTGATAAAGGATATAAAGTTATTTTTGAATCTTCTGTTTGCATTGTAACTAGTCCTATTAATGAAGGCATTAAATTTATTGGACATAGATATGGTAATGTTTATATGATAGATTTGAATGATCTATCCAAGATAAACATGCAATGCCTAGTATCCTTGAATGTCAAGATTAATGAGACTAGTTGGCTTTGGCATCGTAGGCTTGCACATATTAGCATGCATTCACTTTCAAAATTAATTAATAAAGAATTGGTTCTTGGTTTGCCAAAATTGAATTTTGAAAAGGATAGAATTTGTGATGCATGCCAACTAGGTAAACAAACAAGAGTTTCATTTAAATCTAAAAATATTGTTTCAACCTCTAGACCTTTAGAGCTATTGCACATGGACTTATTTGAACCTACTAGAACTACTAGTCTAGGAGGAAAATGATATGGTTTTGTAATTATTGATGATTTCTCTCATTTTACATGGGTTTTCTTTTTGGCACACAAAGATGAAACTTTTCAAATTTTCACTAAATTTTATCGAAAAGTCACTAATGAGAAAGAATTTTTAATTCAAAACATTCGAAGTGATCATGAAACTGAATTTAAAAATTAAGACTTTGAAAAATTTTAAGATGAAAAAGGAATAGGCCATAATTTTTCAGCACCTAGGACACCCCAACAAAATAGGGTAGTAGAAAGGAAAAATAGAATCCTAGAAGAAATGGCCCGTACCATGCTATATGAAAGCAACCTTCCAAGATGCTTTTGGACAGAAGCTATTAACACAGCATATTACATTTTAAATCATGCTTTGATTAGACAAATTTTAAAGAAAACCCCCATGAGCTTTGGTAAGGAAGAAAACCTAATATTGCATATTTTCATATTTTTGGTTGTCGATATTTTGTATTAAATAATGGTAAAGAAAGACTTGAAAAATTTGATACAAAATCAGATGAAGCAATTTTTCTTGGTTACTCCTCCACTAGTAAAGCTTTTAGGGTTTTTAACAAAAGAACCTTAGTAGTAGAGGAGTCAATACATGTTATCTTTGATGAATCTAACGATCTTCCTTCAAGGAAGAATGAAGGTGTTGATGATGCAGATCCTCTTATAGAAGGAATGAAGGAGATCACTCTGAAAGATTCAACAATTCAAGATGATGAGGCACATGAAGACAAACAGGATGAGGGAGGTGAAAAACATCAAGAACAATCTCAAGGTACAAATGACCTACCCAAAGAATGGAGGTATGTTCACAATCACCCTAAGGAGCTAATTATTGGTGATCCTATGCATGGGGTAAGAACTCGTTCTTCACTTAAAGATGCATTCAATCATTATGCTTTTGTCTCTCATCTTGAACCTAAAACCATTGAAGAAGCTGAAAATGATTATAATTGGATTAATGCAATGCAAGAAGAACTTAATCAATTTGAAAGAAATAATGTATGGACTTTAGTATCAAGACCTAAAAATTATTCAATAATTGACACAAAATGAGTTTTTAGGAATAAATTAGATGAACATGGAAATGTAATAAGAAATAAAGCAAGATTGATTGCTAAAGGTTATAATCAAGAAGAGGGAATTGATTTTGAGGAGACCTT
The DNA here is from genome assembly GCF_000442705.2 of Elaeis guineensis. Lineage (NCBI taxonomy): Eukaryota > Viridiplantae > Streptophyta > Magnoliopsida > Arecales > Arecaceae > Elaeis > Elaeis guineensis. The sequence goes on from NC_025993.2 coordinate 59,411,392, forward strand.
TGCACCTGCTGCTAGATTAGAGGCAATTAGATTTCTACTTGCATATGCTTGCTTTATGAAATTTAAATTATTTCAAATGGATGTCAAAAGTGCCTTTTTAAATGGATACATTGCTGAAGAAGTTTATGTAGAACAACCCCAGGTTTTGAAAATCATGCTTTTCCTAATCATGTTTTTAAATTAAATAAAGCTCTATATGGTTTGAAACAAGCACCCAGGGCTTGGTATGAAAGGCTAAGCAAATTTTTATTAAATAATAGTTTTTCAAGAGGCAATGTAGACACAACCCTTTTCATTAAAAGAAATCAAGATGATATATTAGTTGTACAAATATATGTTGATGACATTATTTTTGGGTCTACTAATGAATCTCTTTGTCAAGATTTTGCAAAGCTTATGCAGGGGGAGTTCGAGATGAGCATGATGGGAGAACTTACATTCTTCCTCGGACTCCAAATCAAATAAACAAAGGAAAGAATCTCCATCACCCAAAGCAAGTACACAAGAGAATTACTCAAAAGATTTGGAATGGAGAACTCCAAAGCAATTGGCACACCCATGAGCCCTTCATGTAAGCTTGACAAGGATGAAGAAGGTAAAAGTGTAGACTTAAAATATTATAGAGGTATGATTGGCTCTCTACTATATTTAACTACAAGTAGACCTGATATCATGTTTAGTGTCTGTCTTTGTACTCGATTTCAATCTAATCCTAAAGAATCTCACTTAAATGCTGTTAAAAGAATCCTTAGATATTTGAATGGTACTCAAACTCTAGGATTATGGTACTCTAAGGACTCATTAATTGATTTAATAGGATATTTAGATGCTGATTTTGCTGGATGTAGATTAGATAGAAAAAGTACTAGTGAAACTTGCCAATTTCTTAGAGTTAACCTAATCTCCTGATTTAGCAACAAATAAAATTCGGTAGCACTATCTACGGCCGAGGCCGAATACATTACAGTCGAAAGTTATTATGCTCAAATCTTGTGGATTAAGCAACAACTCGAAGATTTTGGTATCAAACTTAATGAAACTCCCATTAGATGTGACAACACTAGTGCTATAAATCTTACTAAAAATCTAATTCAGCATTCTAGGTCTAAACATATTGAAATCAGGCATCATTTCATAAGAGAACATGTTTAAAATAAAGATATAATCCTTTACTATGTTTGTACTGAAAAATAATTAGCCGACATCTTTACAAAGGCCCTAAGTGAAGATAGATTCTGTGAAATTAGGAGAGAACTAGGAATCCTTGATCCATCTGCTTAAATATCTCTTTAATCCCAAGGGTTCAATGTCAAAAACTCTTTGAACTCAATTCTCTTGGGCTTAAAAGCTCAAAATTATCATTCTCATAATTGATCATTGAGCAAATATCCTTCTCCTAAAGTTTTGAATTTTTCAAAAATTATTCATCATTTTTTCTGAATTTCTATGAACCATGAGTCGACCCTTAGGGTCGACCCAATGGCAAACTTGTAGTTTTGGCCAAAATCCCACGGGCTCCTTTTTGTTGAAATCCCATTCTTTGAGCCGACCCATTCCACCGTCTTCTTCCTCCCTCCAAAACCTTAGGTCCCCTTCTTCTTCCTCTCCAAACCCAAGTCCTATCCTCAAGATTCTTCTCCCATCACCCCTTACACCTCAAATCGATCCTTAGGAATCGAGCTCTTCCCCTTTTCCTCCCTTGATTAGAACGGATTGAGCGTGCCCTAGATCCTATCCTTCTCCAAATTGGGGTATCACTCCTCCAAAAATCCCTATCCTTCCCCTAAAATCCCTCTATCTCTTCACACATTTGACCTCCTAAGACCCTTGCTTGCTCTGGTGGTGGAAATGGCTCCAAAAATGAAGCTCCCACAAAGAAGGAAGTTGGTCCGTGAGTTGGAAGAGGGCGTGCGCAAGAAGAGACAAGCTTCTCAGACCTCATCTGCTTCCATTCCTGTTTCAGCATCTGCTCCAGGTTCTTCTCGGTCTCCATTAAGCCCCAGTAAAATTTCCTTATCTGTTAGAAAGGTAGAACCCGGGAAAAATGTAGATTTCAGATTTTTTGAAAAAGAGGGGTTCTTCATTGGTTCAAAAATCAAAGATCAAGGTTGGGGATTTTACTGCTCTCTTAAAGAAATTACCTATGTGGATTTGGTTAGGAAATTTTATCTGAATTTGAGCTATGGCAATGGAACAGTAACATCCACTGTTAAGGGTATAGATATCTGTTTAGATCCTGTACTTTTGGGAGAGATTCTTCATTTACCCTGTGAGGGATACTCAAACATGAAACTCCCAGTCAAGGAAGAAGGAATTAATGTGATTTTAGGAGGAACCTACTCGAGAAGCCTAAACAAACTAGAAGCCAAGATCCTGTCCATTGAGATGAGGATTCTACATTAACTGGTAACAAAGCTTTTCTTCCCAAAAAGTGGTAGACATGACCTCCTCTCAGGCTGAGACATCTGCATCATGTTTCATGTGATTACCCAAACCCCCCTAAACCTCCCAGCATTAATGATAGAAGCTATGAGGGAAACCCTGAATAGATCCAAGGCACATTTGCCTTTCGGTATGGCCCTTACATTGGTATTCAGGAGGTTTGGAGTTAGTTTTGAGGGGGAGGCAGCAGCTAGGCTTTCTCACTCTGACACCATCAACCAACATACTTTGCACCACATGGGATTTACTAGGACTGATGGTGGTTGGATTAAGGGTGCAGAAGAGAGAGTTGAGGACAGAGCTGAGGAAGAAGGTCCTTCATCACCTCTCTATGATATCAGGGTAGCATCTCCAGACATTCAGTTTGTTTCAGATCCCGAGGCTGGCCCATCAGAGTCTACTAGGAGGCACACTCCAGTCCAGCAGCCAGACAGTAGAGCACATCCCTCAGAGATCAGATTGGCTGATGACCAGATTGAGATGATCTCTCAGCGTGTGGCTTCCTTACTTTCTCGATAGTGGGGCACTTCAGCTTTTGCACAGGGATGCACATCACATGATGTATCTGATCAGACTTTGATCCCTCACATCTCCACTGTCTTCCAGATAATTTCAGATCAGTTAGTTCGCATTCAGCAGCTTGAGGGTTATATATTGAGACTGACTGGGAGAGTACTTGACTTGCAGGGGCAAGTGTTAGCTCTGGCACATCCACAGCCACAGGAGTGCATCACTGAGGTCTCAGACCTATCTATGGAGGCAGCCAGACTTAAAAAAGTTTTGGAGAGTGGATTTGATTTCCTGAGGAGAGAGATCAGAGGCTCTAGTGAGCATGCATCCACCCAGTTCACTGCACTGCTACAGTCTATTTCGAGAGCTCTGAACCTTCTGGATACCATCAGACTCTCTCTTGCAATTCAGTCTGTTGCTTCTCAGCCTTTAGGATCATCTTACCCGCCCACTCGTGCCGGCACCTCCACTCGTGGCAGAGGCAGACGGGGTAGAGGTCGAGCCCTTGGTCGTGATCCTTCATCTCCTCACCCCATCTTCGATTCATCTGACTCTGATCCATCCAGTCATGATCTCTACTAGATCCTTGTAGTTAGTCCTATCTTTAGTTTCTTTCTAGGATCTATCTTTTGGGCCATGTAATGATGTTGACTGGTTGACTTTTGTATTTTGGTATATGTATTGGAATAACTATATGGTATCAGTACTTTTTGATTAGATATATATCTACTCTTTGACTTTCAATGAATGACCTTCAAATTGAGTTACTTTCAATTATGTGCATGCTTAAAATACTATGAATTGCAAGTTCATATCTATGATATCCAATGGTATATCTTTTATGTTTGCTGTATTCAGGGGGAGTAAAACAATACACAATTAAGGGACAAACAAAAAAACTAAAGAAGTAACATTAGTAAAAGTGGGAGTAAACAAAAGTAACATTAGTAAAATTAATTCCATCAAAAAAAAGAAATAGAGAAAATATATTTAGAAAAAGGAGGAGTAAATAATTTTTGTTGATGCTGTCAAAAAGGGGGAGAAATTAAAGAATCAAAAGCAAATTGATAAAAGAATCAAAAGCAAATTGAGCAATTGATAAAAGAAATTGCTAAAAGAATCAAAAGCAAATTGAGCAATTGATAAAAGAATCAAAAGCAAATTGAGCAAAATGTTAAGCATATGAGCAAATTTTCAAATTTTTAGGCATGCTCTGATATCAAATTTAAATAATCAAATGAGCAAATTTTCAAAGCATGCTCTGATACCAAATTTAAATAATGAGCAAATAAGATATTTTCAAATGAGCAAAGAGCAAATTTTCAAAATTCTTAGGCAAATTCTGCTTTACTCTGATAACAAAAAATTCTGCTCTGATACCAAAATTAAATAATCAAATGAGCAAATTTTTAAATTATTAAGTAATAGGTAAATTGTTAGGCAAATGAGCAACACAAGCAAATGGGCACATGTATCACGTGCCAAAGAATCAATCTTCTTTTCAAGCAAATGCAGCTATAAGTAATTTTCAATTTGGTAGCAAATTTGCTATTTATCTTCAAACTACCTATGATGCATTTCATTCCTTTGAAATTCATGCTCAATATTTCATATATATGCTTTTGCTCAAGTATTTTGTCATCATCAAAAATGGGGAGATTGTTGCTCCTTGGATTGATTTTGATGATTACAAAGTATTTGAAGGGGTACTAATGATTTTCGCTTGAAAAAGACTTATTGCTTTTCAGGAGCAAAATCATAATTTTACCAAACCCTAATTTGAAAGCATAAAGTGATAGAACAAAAGATTTGTGATCCATTGGTTAAAATTTTATAGTTTTTGGACATGTATTTTGAAAGATATTCATGTTTAAAAAATTTGAGTCGACCCATGAGTCGACTCATGGCACAATGAGCTGATTGGCACGCAGATTTTTTTGGCTGGCACAGTCTGTGAGTCGATCCCATGGGGTCGACCCCCAGGCATGAGTCGACCCTATGAGTCGACCCCTGCTGTTTTTAGGCCAAAAATTACAGAACCTTGTTTTCTGCTATTTTTCCATAGAGGTCGACCCATGAGTCAACCCATGAGCATGAGTTGACCCATGAGTCGACCCCTGTGACGGGAATGTTCCACAACGACTAGTTTTTAACCCATTTTAAGTGCTTTTAATGCTCATTTAATGTGGTCTAACGGCTCTATTTCAGTCCAGATTGTTCTCCACCATTCCTTAAAGCTATAAAAGGGACAAAAAGGTGGGAATCATCAAGTAGAATCAAGAAGAGAGATTTTTGAAAAGAGGATTTCAAGCTTACTTTTCAGCCCTAAGCAAGAGCTCACTCAAAGCATTCAAGAAGCCTTTAATTCAAGCTCACCAACTCCTCAAGTGCACATTCAAGTCTCCAACCACCTTGAGGAAATCAGAAAGAGCCTTCTTCTCTTTGAGTAAAGTATATTTAAAGTCTCATTCGCTCATTAAAGGAGCTTCTTTTGTATTCTCTGAGCTATTGATTGTTATACTCTGTTTAAGCTATTGTTTTTATTTTGGAAGGATTTCAAAACAAGGAAAGGTTGATCCGAACCTTGAATCGGAGTGTATTGGGTTGGTTTGTACTCAAAAAATAAGTGAACTAGCTTGGGATAGCTAGAGTTAGAGTTTTCGATGTTTGTATTCAGGTTGAATACAAGTTAGTGGATTGAAATTCCCAAATAGGAGCTTGGGGAGTGGATGTAGGTGCAAGGTTGGCACCGAACCACTATAAATCCTTTTGTTTGTGTTGTGCCTAATTGCTCTTCTTTAGAATTTCTTTATTCTCTTGCATTCTTGCATTCAACCATTAGCCTTGAATCAACTATACTCTCCTCATTTATTTAGCTATTGTTAAACATTTGTTGTAAGTCATAAGTTAAGTTTAAAATTTTTAGAAACCCAATTCATCCCCCCTCTTGGGTTGCATAGCTGGGCAACAGTAACCATGTCCATTAGGCATTGGATGCTACGAATTAGAGGATAGGTTGGGCTCAATATTTCGGATACAATGAGGGACCCAATCAGGAATCTAGTTCATGCAAATGGTGGGTTTGACTTAACTAAAGATTGGAGCAATATTTTGGGCACGGTGAGCTTCATGAATTAGAGATCAAGTTTTGGGTGCACCATGATTAGAGAATCATTGGACAAGAGTTGTCCACTCATCGGTTGACCCATCACCAATAACTGTTAGGTGAGGTGATGAGCCAGTCGGTGAGATCGCACCACCCATTAGAAATCACTGATCATGAAGATTTTCACATCTCTACCAAGAGAGTGTAGGGATCTAAGAAAATAGTGGGAGCCTAATTTGTTTAAAAATGAAACCCCTAAACAAATTGGTTAAGTCTGATTATAAAATCTAACTAGAAACTTTTAACTCTCTTCAGGAAACATGTCTGCATCCAACCCCCTGACCAAAATACTGGACACCCACAGATTGATTAGACCCAATTTTGAGGATTAGTTAAGAAACTTCAGAATTATTCTGGATTCTAAAAAATTGATCCATGTCTTAGACCAGGACCCACCTACCATGCCAGCACGTCCGACTGCTGAACAGAGAGCGTCTCTAAAAAAGTGGATGGATGATGATAACAAAGCAATGTACTATATGTTGGGTGCAATGTCTGATGACTTGCAGCGCCAACATGAGAATATTATGACTACCTGCCAAATGTTGGCTCACCTACAAGAGTTGTTTGGTGAACAAAGTCGTGCAGCCAAGTATCAAGTCTGTCAAAGACTTTTAAGGCTAAAATGCATGATGGGCAGTCAGTCCAAGATCATTGTTTGACAATGATCAAGGATCTTGAGGAGCTTGAGATGCTCGGTGTCATCTTAGATAAGGATTTTCAGACTGATGTGATCCTTCAGTCCTTGTCTGATGCATATGGTCAGTTCATCATGAACTTCCATATGCATAAGATGCAGTGTACCTTGATCGAGTTAATGAACATGCTGGTTACGGCTGAGCTTTCTATGAAGGGTTCAAAAGGCTCAGTTCTTACTGTAGAGCGGACTTCTTCTAAGAGAAAGTCTTTTGGAAAGAAAAAGAAGTCTGCGAAGAAGCAGAAGGTGGATGGGAAGAAGAAGAAGTCAGAATCGAAGAAGAAGGCTGCTGGAAAGGAAAAATATTTCTACTACCAATCAGACGGCCATTGGAAGCGAAACTGTCCTCAGTACCTGGCCACCCTGAAGAACAAGAAGGATGGTCCTTCTGGAGGTATGCTCATTTTAGAATCTAATCTTATGGTTTCTTCTGCATCTAGTTGGGTGCTTGACTCTGGTTCTAGTGCTCATTTATGCACTTCTATGCAGGGTCTTGAGGAGAGCAGGAGGCTGAGGGATGGGGAGATGATCCTATGCATCGAGAATGGAGCAAGAGTTGCTGCTATAGCTGTGGAAACCTACCCTCTGCGATTACCATTAAGATTAGATTTATTTCTTAGAGATTGTTATTATGTGCCTGCAACAAGCAAAAATTTGATTTCTATTTCATGTTTAGCACAAGAAGGCTATGTGATTTGCTTTCATAAGGACCATTGTAACATATTTTATAAAAATAATAAAGTTGCAAATGGTTTTCTTATTAACAGTCTCTATCAGCTACATATTGATGTATCTGTATTTAATATCGAGCAAAATGTGAATGCCATAGGAATTAAAAGGCCTAGAGATGGTCTAAATGATAGGTATCTATGGCACCTAAGGCTAGGTCATATAACAGAAGATAGGGTTAATAAATTGAAAAAATTTAGACTGTTGAGTCCATTGACTTTTGAGTCATATCCAGTTTGTGAATCATACCTTCAAGGCAAAATGACCAAACTTCCTTTTGTAGGACATGGGGAAAGGGCCACAGACCTACTTGCCCTAGTACATACGGATGTGTGCGGCCCATTTGATGTGCCGGCTAGAGGCAACTATGTCTACTTCATTACCTTTACCGATGATATGTCTAGGTACGGATATGTGTTTCTAATGAAACACAAGTCTGAAGCCTTTGAAAGGTTCAAAGAATTCAGACACGAAGTAGAAAAACAAACAGGAAAGCCTATTAAGGTTCTTCGATCAGATCGAGGAGGTGAATACCTTAGTCAGGAGTTCCTAGACTATCTTAAGGACAATGGCATAGTCTCTTAATGGACTCCACCTGGAATGCCAGAACTCAACGGGATTTCAGAACGGAGAAACCAGACCCTATTAGATATGGTCCGTTTCATGATGAGCTTCACGGATCTCCCTGAGTTTCTTTGAGGATATTATCTCATGACAACAATATATGTATTGAATAAGGTTCTATCTAAAACCGTTCCTACCACACCATATGAGATATGGCATGGTAAAAAGCCAAATTTGAATCATCTCAGAATTTGGGGTTGTCCAGCTTATGTCAAGAGACAGCAGGCGGACAAGTTAGAGTTCAGATCTTTTAGAGCTCGATTCATAAGATATCTTAAAGAGTCATTAAGATACTATTTTTACATTCTGAAAGACCACAATGTGATTGTGAATCAAAATGCTATTTTTTTTGAAAAATAGTTTATTCAAGATGGTGGCATCGGAAGAATAATTAAACTTAAGGAGAATGTCTCCCAAAAGCAACGAGCTAAAGAACCTGAGGAACTGAATCAATCAGAACCAGTCTTAACACAATCTCTTCTACCTCGTAGATCGATTAGGATTTCTCATCTTCCTGAAAAGTACTTAGATACTATACAAGAGGATATAGAGGAAATATTTCTCATGAGAAATGGGGCTCATGGTGATGATCCCAAGACCTATGACGAGGCGATATCAGATATCGACTCTGAGAAATGGTTGAGGCAATGAGATCAGAAATTGACTCGATGCACTCAAACCAAGTCTGGACCTTAGTAGATCCACCTGAAGGTATTGTACCTATTGGGTGTAAATAGATCTTCAAGAAAAAGATAGGTGTAGATGGGAATGTAGAGATATTCAAGGCTAGACTCGTAGCGAAAGGTTATAGTTAGCGCGAAGGCATTGACTATCAATATATTTTCTCGCCCGTAGCCATACTAAAATCCATCCGCACATTGCTTGCTGTTGCAGCCTATTTCGATTATGAAATATGATAGATGGATGTGAAAACGGCATTCTTAAATGGACATCTTAAGGAAGATATCTATATGGAACAGCCACCTGATTTCACATCCAGTGATGATGATCACAAGGTCTGCAAGCTGTAAAGGTCCATTTATGGACTTAAGCAAGCATCTCGGAGCTGGAATACTCGTTTCAATGATGTGATCAAAATGTATGGTTTCATCAAGAACGAGGAGGAATTATGTGTATTCAAAAAGGTCGGTGGAAGCACAGTTGTCTTCCTCGTATTGTACGTAGATGACATCCTCCTAATTAGGAATGCCATTTCCATGTTGACCTCAGTCAAAGTATGGTTGTCTAAGGAGTTCTCTATGAAAGATTTAGGAGAGGCATCTTTTATACTGGGTATTAAGGTCTATAGAGATAGACCAAATAGGATGCTGGGACTTTCATAGAAGATGTACATAGAGGAGGTGCTAAAAAGGTTTAGCATGGAAAATTCCAAAAGAGGTTTAGTACCTTTTAGACATGGCATTTATCTCTCCAAGAAGTTGTGCCCTAGCGCACCTGAGGAGATTGAACACATGAGCAAAATCCCTTTTGCTTCAGTAATAGGGAGCCTCATGTATGCCATGCTATGTACACGACCTGATATAGCCCATGCTATAAGTATCACAAGCAGATATCAGTCGAATCCAGGCGAAGAGCACTGAACTTCTATGAAATGTATCCTTAAGTACTTGAGAAGGACTAAGGATATATTTTCAATCTTTGAGAATGGAGAACTCCAGATTCAGGGATATACAGACTCAAACTTTATGTCTGATATAGATGATCGAAAGTCGACATCTGAGAGTCTGTTCATTTGCAATGGTGGTGCAATTAGCTGAAAGAGTTTCAAACAAACGGTGATTGCTGATTCCACTATAAAGGCAGAGTATATTGCTGCATCGAAAGCTGCGAAGGAGGCATTCTGGTACAAAAAGTTTACCGTGGAGCTTGAACTGATGTCATCGGATGCCATCCCTCTTTACTGCGATAATAATGGTGCCATAGCCCTAGCTAAGGAGCCAAGGTCTCACCAAAAATCCAAGCATATCGAACGGCGATTCCATCTGATCCATGATTATCTCGAAAAAGGTTATGACGAGGTTAAGAGAGTTGACTCCACAGACAATGTGGCAGACCCGCTGACAAAGCCATTAGGCCAGCAAAAGATCGAAGCCCACCTTGAGAAGATGGGACTTAGATATGTAGTCAATTGGCATTAGGTCAAGTGGGAGTTTGTTAGATGTGTGCCTTAGATGCTAGATTGGCTGACACATTCCTGTACAAATCTAAGGGCAAATTTATAATTTTAACTATAAATCAATAAATGGGTTATTCTTCTATCACATTGTGTACATTGTGTCTGTGATACATCCTTTGAATTAGTAGGAATGTCAATTCATATTTTCAAGAGTTAAAAATTTAAGGCATGAATTTACATAACTAACTTATAAACAGCTCCTGACCATAGGATCATCACGAGGATGGTGATCGATCTAGAAGGTTGGTGTACGATCACTTTTTTAGGATAGATGTGTCTTGAGTCCACGGTGTGAAGACACCGAAGCGAGAGTACAGATATTCGTTGAGAATGAGAATACTGAGCGTGACCATATCGAGCAGTCATAAAGAAGTCTACCTTCTCATCGATGACTAGCTCGATGCTGCAGTTGTGTGTCTAGTTCTTTGACCTGAGATGCATCGACAGTTCATCTTGAGTGTGTTATAGTTTGACTACACCATAACTTGATCTCCTAGCCATTCAAAATCCTGAGATGTATGTTGGCTGTAGCATATTTATTGTAGGAACTAGATTGCACCAAGATGGGATCTATCAACCTCGGTAGATGAGAGGAGTAGTCCTATGATGATTGAAAGATCGAGTCCTTAAGCCCATGACCATGGCAGAGTGAAATAATGGAAAAGAATTTTCCATTGGGGTTTCACATCAGACTCGAATCGATCGATTGATTCATATGGCTGATGTTGGGTTTGACAAGTTCACCTTAACCCTAGTTCAGTTGGGACTCATGATAGAGGAACTCAATCACACAGGTAGCTGCATTAAGAGGTTCATCTTCAGTTCTAATGGGTTGCCATCATATACTGCTAGGTGTCACTGATGGATTTTGAGAGCAATTAGAATGATCTTGATGATCGATCATTCTAATTGTCTGAATCAGAAGAGTTCTGATCCATCGAAAGGAGTTTCGATGATGTTAATGATGAGATCACGACATATCTCATTACCATATAGAATTGAACCTAACTAGATCACACTAACAAGGGTTAGGATCTGGATGTCATCAATTGGGCTAGTCCAATTGATTTGGATTAGATCCAATTAGGTTCAAGGAAATCGTGCTAGCACATGATTGAGCCTAACTTTCTCTTCATGTAATCTTTTTTATCTCGACTGAGCCAAATGTGATTTGACTCACCCAGAGAACCTTGAAAAGATTTTTCTCAGTCTAAATGAATTTTGTCTAGCTCAGAAAAGGCTTGTCTTAATTCATGAGATGAATTTAAGATAAGCACCTGTTAATTCCTGACACCTGCCAATTTTATTTTAGAACATCAGTCAAAAGTTGACATATGGGTCTTAAATTAAAGGCCACTTAGCAAGAGCTCATTGGAGAATTTTTATGGAGTGTCCATATGCCAAATCAGCATCAAATTAGGCACCATAATCAAATTATGGCGTGAGCCCAATTGGACAAAGAGGGCGCCCAAAGTGGATAAGGATGGAAGTTGATTTGATCAACATGGACTCTTTGGTGCCAACATGCTTGTGCTTATCCAATGTTAGTGCCAACATAGGAGAGAGGGTGGGGGTTCTTATCTAATGTGATCAGATGACATCACTCCACCAATCAAAATTTTTTTGGATTAAATGGAATTTTTTGATTGGTCGAATGATGTGGCACTGCGCAGTGCAGCAGGGTCTATATAAACCCTATCTGTGCCTAGGGTTTAAGTGATTGCACCAAACCCATCAAAGCTGCCACCCCCCTTCCTCTTCTCCATGTCCCATCTGAAGTTCTCCCTCCCCTCTTCATGCCCAAGGAGTTGGGCGTCCATCTGATGCAAGATCAAGGTGTCATGATGCCTTGAACAGGAAGGCTGCAGGAGTTCTTCGACAAGCTGCTGCTCCAACTTCAGGAAGATTTTTGAAGATCTTCCTAATCAGATTTAGTTCTGATTTTTGGAGCAAAGATTTATGAGGAGAAGATGATCTAGGTGCTACTCATGTGGATACTGGTAGAGGCCAGACGATTGTGTGGCTAAATCAGAACCTCAGGCTTGCTGCGATCATCTACAGGGTAATCAGATTACCCTTGAGGTATTTTATATTTTCTCATATTTTTAGAATTATTTTAGAATTAATATCAAATAATAAAATTAGATCTAGAGATTTAGATCTAAAATAAATATAGGATAAATTTTTTAAAAATTATTCCACCCAAGATTTGATGAAATCTGGAAGATCCTACAAGAAAAAAGGCAGTTTTTCCTTCAAATGGATCATGTTGGTGAGACCTAAAATCCTAAAATTCTAATCTTAAATATTTCTGATCGTAGGAGCATTGAGTCAGGAATCAATGTTCTGGATAGATTGGCATATCCTACGTATGCTCGATGGAGAGGGTGGAAGATCTCACTAGCCACTTGTGTGGGATACTAATACAAGGATGTGGATGCTCATTTGAGAAATGAGTCTACTGAATTGACTCAATAAAAGAGAATATCTTATGGATGCCTTATTTGCATGTCAAAGATGATTCTCTAAGTGGAAGTTATGCAAGTGATCTTTAGACTTGAGATCACTATGGAACCTTATTCACATGAACCTATATTTTGGTTCATACCCAGGCATGGCATTAAGATATGTATGGAGTATTCTGGATATGGTGGAGTGTGTATGAAGGTTGTAAGTAGATCAACATGGAATCGATCACTTCTAGTAAGAGGATATCGCATCCTGTGTATTCTCATTCTTAGATGACTCAAAAAAAAATTTTTGGCCAAAAGTAGGAAGGAGATTAGAAAGAGTTTCTAATACTTTTTTATCGAAGTCATCATTGGTTAATTGAGAATCGATATGAATGTGTGTTTGAGTTTGACATGATTCCATACTCATGAACATATTCAAGGTACATGGATGATTGAAGGATTGTATTACACGGTAACTTGCCATTGAAGGGTATATTTGATATTTTTATCAAATTTTATATCTTTTAGATAGTCATGATACATTGCTAAATGTCAATCTTGACTTGTAGATCTGATCAAATTAAAGAGTTTAATTCGGTCGTCAATTAGAAAGAGTTCTAATTGCTGAAATCGGGTTAGCTCGATTGGACCTAAATCGGTTAGTTTAAAGTCTAATCAAATTAGGTCAACTTGCACTGAGACATACTACTAGCTAGATATGGAATGCAATGGGTCACACACATATAAAAGTTAGCCAAGGATCCTTTTGAAAAAGGTTGATTAGAATTTTGGATTCAATCAGGGTTTCGGTAAGCATGCTAGCACGTATGGAAATCCTAGCTCCTTTAGAGATCAATTTGGCCTCATGTCTTACTGATTTACTAGCCTAATTTAGTTGGCATTTGGGTCAAGTCAAGCTACCTAGAAGCAGCCAAAAAGAGGCACCATATCTATTGATTAAGACCAAAAACCAAGAGTCCAAGATGAGGACTCTTGGTGCAAATATGCAGAGCACACGCACTATTTGGTTTTGGCATGGAGAAGGATGAAGAGTCCTTCTATTTTGGGTCTCTATTTTTTATGACAATAAGATCAGATGATGAACCACCTAGTACCTATTTAAAGTATGAAAAGTCCATCAGGTTATGCATGAAAAAATTCTTGAAACATTGCTACACGTGCAACAGGTTTACTGGACGCATGAAGGAATGCAAAGACTCATTCTATTTAAAAAGTCTTAAGTGACTTTTTTATCTAATAGTTTTCTTGATAAAGATTAGTTTTAAGTTTTGATCACATGGTAAAAATCTAAAAAAATATCAGATTATGGAAGGTTGCTTTTGACACCCTTTTCTGGACATGCGCATGCATGATAGTGAGAAGGTGCTTGCACGTCTATTAGGTGAAGAGTCCTTCTCACATGATAATTTTTCATGCTGATCTGAAGTAAGAAGAGATGTGAAAAGCATCTCATTCTGGGTGTGTGCATGTGAGAGGGCTGAAATTGACGTATCACACCCTGAAGAGTCCTCTGTTTAAAGACTCTCAGATAAGTGATACATGAACCTGATATGTCTTTCCAAATGAGGCATGCCTTCTCTGTTGGTGACACATTTGGTGCTATAAATAGGGGATGGTAGAAGGGTTGATCATTCAATTCTTACATCCCCTATCCACTCCCTCTCTCCCTCTCTTATAACTCTAGGGTTTAGGACAAAGGCGTGTTCTTTTAAGACAAGCCTAATCCTAATAGCTATAAGGGTTTAAGAGATCCAAAAAAAGGTGGTCAGGTCTAGTGGATATTTTTAAATGGTTTAGACTCAGGTCTGAAGGAAAGTTTGATTGATTGATGGCTAGTCAAGTTCTAGGGGCTAGAACTCTTGAAATAAGATGAAGAAAGGAACCCTGTCTTTGGTTCAATTTTCATGTGGATCACCATTAGAGAGCAGACACTTGGATGCCTTATGAAAATTGGATTAGTGCTATAGATATTCTTCTGATCCAAATTTATTTTAATTATATTTTGATTGAGATAGCCAAGGGTTTTTAGGCATTAGGATTTTCGGTGCATCGAATATTTTGAATGAAATTTAAACACTTAGTCCTTTCACTGCACCATCAGGAACTCCATAGTTCATACATCATCAATCTTCATAGACTATATTTTAGATTTAATATCTCCAAGCCACTTCTCAAAGTTAGATCCCTATATGACATCTATTTGGGAGATCAAATCGCCATCTAGAACCTAAAAATCAAAGTTTTTGTTTGGTTGATGGGGTACTCTATCATAATTATTCAAGGATGCCTTTACATCGGGCTTCCAATTTGATCTAACCAACTTCGATTCTGTTGGTTCATGTGTCAGTATCGATTTCTATACCTATCAAGCTTCACCAAGCTTGCTCTTAATGGCGTCAGTTTCTTCATCAAGAAACTTCTTTTGCAAAAAGAATGCCTTAAGATTCACAAACATCTTATGTCCATTAGGAAGGTAGAAGGAATATTCCTAATTTTTTTGGGATATCCTAAAATAATATTTATTAGACTAAAATCCAAGCTAGTCAATTTGTGAATATTTCACATAAGCTCGATACCCCAAATCCTAAGATAAGAGAGTATCAAATTACCCAAGTCTATATCTCATATGAAGATTTTGTGATCGATTTGCTCAAAATGTTCTTGAGCACATATCAAGTAGTCTCTAAAACATAATCTTAGGTAGACTAGCAAACCTCACAGTGAACTGAACCATGTCTAACAAAGTTTGATTCCTTTTAGGTACTCTTTTAAATGGCGATATCTCAGGAGAGGTCCATTGAGAGAAATTCAATTCTCTTCAAGACATGTCAAAAACTTACTGGAAAGGTATCCACTTCATCAGTCTAACTGATGAGTTCTAATACTCTTTGTAGTTTATTTTTCTACCTCATTATAGAATTATTTGAATATTTTAACTAATTCAAACTTGTGCTTCATAAATAAGATGCACCCATGTCAAGATAGGTCATCAGAGATTTTAATGAAGTAGTAAGCCCTCCTTGGGTATTTATGTTCATGAGTGCAAATACATCAATATATATCAAACTCAGAACATCACTAGCTCATTCATCTTTTTTGATAAAAGGTGACTAAGTCAATTATACTAAAGATAGGCTTTAGTGACATTATTTAATCTAGGATGCTAGTTAGACATGTACATTATACTAATAGGCTGTGATACTAGGTATATGCCATTTTCAATTGTCTACTCATTATTATAGTATCATTTATAATGATATCATAATAATCATTCTTATTGACACTATCAATAAAATTGGACAGTAGTGACAATCACTTAAAATGACATCTTTAGGATTGAAAACAAGCTCGATGATTTTTAATGTTAAGATTGGAACAGACTTTCATCTCTTACATTTAGGAGTCTCTTGTTGTTTTCAAATCTTCTACTATCCTGAAGTCTTTTGCAATTATTTACAAATATGACTTGTACTTTCGGTATCCTATACCTAAGTAGTAGTATTACCAATAGAAAAATTTCAAGAAGTTACCATATAACTATCTTGACCTGCAACCATTTGTTAATTTCTCTTTTAGGCTTGTTTGGGTTAGCCTTAGACTTCTTGATCAATTCAGCTTAAAAATTATATTCAACTTCTGATACTAGCTATCGAAGTTAGGTCCGATAATGTTGTCACTATCTAATAGTGAACAGAGTGATAATTTTTTAGCCATTTTTAAAAAAAGAATAATTGACCTATTAGTATATGAACTATTTTAAGCCTAAAGATTTGGACTTTAGATTAAAGATTCTTCCATTATTTTATATGAATTGATAGCCTCTACCTTCAATTCGAAGAATTACTTTAATTCCTTAGTGGGTACTAGAATCCACACAAACTACATTCGAGCTCGAGTGTGGCTTGACCAACCCAAGTGCATCCATAAGTAGATTTCTAACCAATTATGTTTTCAAATAATTTCTAGCAATCAGATTTTGCCCCAGGTATCTCTTCAGCAGGCGTGTGGCACTTCCACTGAAAAATCTGATTAGATCCAACCATTAACATGATAACATCAAATGCATCCAGCAAACGAATACCCAGGTCTGAGTGTGGCTCAGCCAACCTGACCATTGATTTGAAGGAGACAGCAAGATAGTCATATGATGAATGATAATTTCAATACCTAATAGACATCAGGCTTGAGGCATCTCCAATGCCTATTTAGAATATTGGACATATTATCATGTACCTTAATAGGAGGATATGATCTAGTTATTTTTATAACTAGCTCATTTTATAGATCTAATAATTTAAAAGATTTGATCAATATATTTTAAAAGTATTCAGTTGACCTGCAAGTCATAAATCCTCCCACTGACTTCACCAAGTCATGAAAAGGACTAGAGACTAGCTAGTTCAATCGACAAGTCGTAAATCCTCCCACTGACTTCACTAAGTCATGAGAAGGACTGAGTCAAGTCGATCTAGGACACCTAAATCAGTCATACTGATTAACCTTACTGATATGGGTTAACTCAAATTACTTAGTGATCTAATCAGCCCAATGACTTGGGCTCAACCACTAAGCCCTAATCAAGGTCTATTTGGTTTAATCAAAGATATAGACTTGACCTTCTACAACTATTGTATTTGATCTAGAGTATCCTTGATCTAATCTAAATCAACTATTGATTAGATTTGATCAACTACTCTTTTTAGTCCATTAAGTCTTTGATTCTAACCTTAAATCTAATCCAATTTAAAAGGACTTGATTTGAGCTAACCCATGCACCATATTTTATACAATATCATTAGATCTTTAATTACAATTCAAGATCTAAAATATATTTCTTAATACTTAATTAAGTATAGTATTAATAATTTTATATCATTTTTATGTAAAATTTTTTATTTTGAAAACTAGGTCGGCTCACCTCCGAACTGAGTTGGCTCACTTCAGTGGATCGACTAAGTCAGATACTTGATTGACTAACTGATCATGAATAGTAATCATTACTATTCGATCTAAGATAACTGAGTCGGATCAGTCAGTATTGAACCTACTAAATCAGGAGACTGGGTCGACTCAGTTCAAAATTGAGTCAGCTTAGTTGGCATACCAACAGATATTATATAGTTTCAGATCTAAAAATTCTCGCATAAACTGAAATAAAATCAATCAAAATAAATTTTTAGATCATATCTAAATATTTTATGATTTTAAATTTTATTTTTCATGATTAAAATAATTTTAATTATATAGATTAGATATTTTACTTTTCATACAACTCAAGCTTTGTATTGTAGGAACCAGATCTAGGGTTTCAGGGTTAGATCTTGAAACTTTTTCAAGATCATACAGCGGAAGACTAAAATAAATCAAAATTTATTTTCTAAGATCAGAAAATCCCTAGATCTAAGATCCTATTACATGATTATTACATAGCATTAAATCAAAAATTAAAATATGTATAAATATAGTATGAACTACATGTTGATCATATCAACATGTTTCTATACTAGCTACATCTAATGTATGTATTAAATAATAGATCAGATCTATTACCTTGCAAGTTAGATGCTCTAACCTCGCTGATCCGGGCTTAAGGATGATGTTGCAAGCCGCACACGCGTCCGGCCTCTAGGAGTCGTCCACACGAGCCCACGAATCTCGATCAGAAGTCCTGCTTCAGGAAATCAGCACAGTATGCTAGTACTACGCTGATCCTTCTTTGATGGTTGATCAAGTGCCTCCTTCTTCTTGATTTGGACTCTTCCAAAGATGAAAAGTAGAAGGAGGAGTTTCAGATCTGAGACACTCTCAGAAAACTCAAGATGGAGGGA
The DNA here is from genome assembly GCF_000442705.2 of Elaeis guineensis. Lineage (NCBI taxonomy): Eukaryota > Viridiplantae > Streptophyta > Magnoliopsida > Arecales > Arecaceae > Elaeis > Elaeis guineensis. Next base: position 59,430,059 of record NC_025993.2, read on the forward strand.
GGAAAGATATTGTTGCCCAGCTATGCAACCCAAGAGGGGGGGGTGAATTGGGTTTCTAAAAATTTTAAGCCCAACTAATTACTTATGAAGAACAAAACAAAGACTTTAAATCAATACTAATTACCTAAAGCAGTATTGCAAGGATATAATAAAGAAATAAGATAAAGCGATAAAGCACACCACAAACACAAAAATTTATAGTGGTTCGGTCCTAACCTTGCAACTACATCCACTCCCCAAGATCCTACTTGGGAATTTCAATCCACTATCCTTTGTATTCAACCCGAATACAAAACATCGAAAACTCCGACACTAGCTATCCCAAGCTAGATCACTTGTTTCCCGGGTACAAGTAAACCCAAAACACTCTGATTTCAGGTTCGGATCAACCTTTCCTTATTTTGGAAATCCTCCAAAAATAAGAACAAAAACTCACAAAGAGTTAGAAAATTCTGAGCACAGATTAATACAATAACAGCTCCTTTAAATGAGCGAATATAACAATAAAAGCTTTACTCAAATGAAGAACCCCTTTTTTGGATTTTCTCAAAGTGGATGAACGCTTGAATGCTTGAGAAGAGGTTGATTATCGATTGAAGATCTCTTGAAAGCTTTGAACGATCTCTAGATCAAGGTTGAAACAATAGGCGTGAAGAATTCTCTCCTTGAAAGATCTTGCTTTTCTCTTTCACAATCTCTCTGGTATATTGTGGATCCTCTCTCTTTTTCTTTTTGGATTTTTTGTTGATCTCAGGCTTTTTCTTGCAAATTTCGGATCCTTTCTTCTATTCTTCTCTTCTTTGATTTCACGTTTGATCCGCTATTTAATCTATAATTTCTTTCATCATTTTAAGCATTTTGTAGCATTAGAAGCAAGAGAAAATAATTTAGGTAGATAAAGAGCCGTTAGAGGATTTTTAGGAAGCATAAATGGCAATTAAAACGGGCAAAAAAATAGCCGTTGCTGACATTTCCCGTCGCAGGGGTCGACTCATGAGTCGACTCATGCTTCAGGGGTCGACTCATGAGTCGACCTCTGTTGCAAAAACCAGAGAATGCGTTTCTGGAAATTCTTGGCTCAAATTAGCAGGGGTCGACTCATGAGTCGACTCATGCCTTGTGGGTCGACTAATGAGTCGACTCACAGGTCGTGCCAAGCCAAAAAACTAGCGTGCCAAGGAGAATTTTTGCGTGCCAATCAGCTCACAGTGCCATGAGTTGACTCATGAGTCGACTCATGCACTTCAAACCTTCATAACTTCAAAAATATAAGTCCAAACACAATGAAATTTTCACCAATAGATTTTAAATCATTTGTTCTACCAAATGGTACTATCAAATCAGGATTTTAGTGAAATTATGATTTTGCCCTTGAAGAGCATAAGGACTTTTTCATTTTAAAATTATTCGTATCCCTTCAATCTGCTTTGTAATCATCAAAATCAATCTAGGAGCAACAATCTCCCCCTTTTTGATGATGACAAAATATTTGAACAAAAATATTTATGTTAATGCATTAATTTCAAAAGAATCCATTATAGGTGTATATGCTTGAAAAGAGTATGATTCTTTTGGCATGTAATATAAATGCAAAAATAGTTTGTCCATTTTCTTAAAGATTTGAAAAGGGTATTAGATCATTTTGAGTTCAAGATATATCAGAGCAAGAGAAGAGAAATAAATTTTGTAATGTATCAGAGCAAGAAAAATAATTTTTTTTTTACAATGTTATCAGAAAAGATTTTACAATGTATCGGAGCAAGAAAATTTTATAATATATCAGAGAAAATTTCACACTGTATTAGAGCAAATGTCAGAGAAAATTTCACACTGTATCAGAGCAAATGTTATAATATATCAGAGAAACTTTCTCACTGTATCAGATCAAATGTTATAATTTATCAGAGAAACCTTCACACTGTATCGGATTAAATTTTATCATGTATCAGAGCAAGTTAAAAGAAATTGTAGGGTGTATCAGAGTAAAACAAATTTCTTAAGATGTATCAAGGTGAATAAAATTTCAAAAGATGTATCAGAGCAAGTTTGAATTTTGAAATATATCAGAGCATATAAAAAAAATACTTATTTGCATTGTACTTATGATTTTGCTTTTGATGGATGACTTTTTGTTTAAGTTCTGTCTGATACCAAATTTCGATACCAAATTTCTCAAAGTTTTGTTTAATCTTTCAATCCTTGTTTTTGTTTAATTTCTCCAATATTTATTTAATTTCTCCAATATTTGTTTTAATCTTCCAATCTTTGTTTTTGTTTAATTTCTCCCCCTTTTTCTCATAATTTAGGGTTTTGCTTTTTGTCTAATTTCAATTTTTGTTTTTGTTTAATTTCTCCCCCTTTTTGACATCATCAAACATAGTTAACTCTTCCTTTTCTTTTTCTGAAATATTCTTTATTTTCTTCCTCTTTAGAGTTTTTCACAGATGTTTGCTCCCCCTTAATATAGCAATTATCAACAGCAAACAACAACAAGGAGAAGACAATATTTCAATAAGAAAAAAATATATAACCAAAATATGATCATTACAAAGAGGTAGAAATATAGGTAAAAGATGATTCCATTAATATCATAATTGTTTCAATACATTATTCTTAAAAATAAAATTCAACCAGCTAATTGTCAATACATGGCCCCAAGGTATAGATCCTAGAACAAGACACTAACACCTAGGATCTAGTAAAGATCAAGATAAGTCAATGATCGGAGTCATCAGATATAGGGTGAGGAGATGATGGATCAGAAGTGCATCCTCTACCCCGTCTGCCTCTGCCACGAGCAGGAGAGCGAGATGAACTGGGAGGCTGAGAATGCTGAGATGCTAGGGCTGATACCATGAGTCTGATAGAATCAAGTACGTTCAGTGCTCTGGAAACAGATTGAAGTAGAGCAGTGAACTGGGTGGTAGCATGCTCACTCGATCCTCGGATCTCTTTCCTCAGTAATTCATATCCACCTTCTAGTGCTCCTCTGAGCCTGCCAGCCTCTGTAGTGAGGTCTGTGACCTCAATAGTAGACTCCTGTGGCTGGGGATGGGCCAAAGCAAGGACTTGCCCCTGCAAGTCAAGAACTCTGCCAGTCAGTCTCCAGACTGTGTCCTCAAGCTGCTGTATCCTGACGGACTGATCTGAAATCATCTGAAATACAGTGGAGATGTGGGGAGTAATGGTCTGATCAGAAGAGGTAGCTCCAGGTGCAAAAGAAGTACTACTCCACTGGCTAGACAGCAAAGAAGCCACACGCTGTGAAATATTCTCGATCTGATCATCAGCCAGTCTGAACTCTGAATGAGGTGCTCTGCTCTCTGGCTGATACACTGGTGTGGGCATCCTAGTAAACTCAGAAGGGCCAGCCTCAGTATCAGGAATGAACTAGGTATCTGGTGAAGCTGCCCTGAAGTCATGTACAGGAGAAGATGGACCTTCTTCTTCTACTCTGTTTTCAGTTCTGTCTTCAGCTCTTTCTTCAGCTCTATCCTCAGTTCTTTCTTCAGAGCCCTTGATCCAACCACCAACAGTCTTTGTAATTCCCATTCGATGCAGGCTGTGTTGGTTGAAAGTGTCTACATGTGAGAGCTTGGTAGGTGTCTCCCCCTCACAGCTAACTCCAAACCTCCTAAATACTCTAGTAAGGGCCATACCATAAGGCAAGTGTGCCTTGGATCTGTTCAAAGTTTCTCTCATGGCCTCTATCATAAGTGCAGGGAGGTTTAGCGGGGTCTGAGTGATGATATGAAACATGACACAAACATCTCTGCCAGATAGTAGATCATGCCTACCACTCCTAGGAAAGAAGAGTTTTGTTACAATCTGATGCAGGACCCTCATCTCAATGGATAATAGCTTTGCTTCCAATTTGTTTAAATTTCCTGAAAAAGCTTCTCCTAAGATAATTCTGATCCCTTCTTCTTTAATTGGGAGTTCCATATATGAATATCCTTCACTAGGCAACTGAAGTATTTCTCCCAATATCCTAGAATCCAAGCATATGTCAATCCCCTTGACTGTTGAAGTCACTGACCCGTTTCCATAATGTAGGTTCTGGTAGAACTCTCTAACTAGATCAACATAGGTGACTTCCTTAAGAGAGCAATAGAGTTCCCATCCTTGATTTTTGATCTTGGTAGCAAAAGTAAAGCCTTCTTTCTCAAAGAACCGAAAATCTATATTTTTCCCGGTTTCTACTTTTCTATCAGAAAGAGGATTTGCACTGGGGCTTATGGAGGATTGAGAGAGACCTTGAGCAGGTACTGAAACTGAAGTGGGAGCAGTTGAAGACTGAGCATGCCTTTTCTTTCGGACAATATCTTCAGGCTCACGGATTGATTTCCTTCTTTGGGGAAGCTTCATCTTTGGAGCCATATCCAATAAAGTAGCAGACAAGAAGACTTGAATTTAGAGGAGGAGGAATCACAAGAGAGTAAAGAGGAATTTTAGTGGAGAAAAGAAGTGGATTTTGGAAGTTCGGTGAAGTGCTAGGGCACGTTCAAACCGCGCCAAGCAAAGCGAGAAAGCACAGAAAATCCTTTTGAAGGAGGCGATTTTTGGTGGAGAGGAGGAGGGAGAATTGCCTCAGAATTGATCCTTGGATTTGGAGCAAGAAGAGTTGGAGAAGACGGCTTTTGGAAGAAGAACGATGGGAAGATGAGTCGTCTCACAAGCAGTAACCCTTATAAAAACAATGAACCCGTTGAAAGTTGGTGGGATTTACAAGTTTGCCATTGAGTCGACTCATGGGGGTCGACTCATGAAGTTCAGAAATTCAGGAAAAATACAAATAAATTCTAGAAAAATTCAAAATTTTGGGAGAAGGAATTTTGCTCAATGATAAGTTTTTAGAGTGATAAATCTGAGCTTTTGGGACCAGGATAGATGTTGAAAATTGAGCTCTAAGAGTTTTTAACATCTATTCTTTGGAAATTGAGAAATTTCAGACAAATGGATCTAGAATTCCTAGATTTCTCCTAATTTCACAGAATCTATCCTCACTAAGGGCCTTTGTAAAGATATCGGCTAATTGATTTTCAGTGCAAACATATTCAAGAATTATATTTTTGTTTTGAACATGTTCTCTTATGAAATGATGTCTTATTTCAATATGTTTAGATCTTGAGTGTTGAATTGGATTTTTAGATAGATTTATGGCACTTGTATTATCACATCTTATTGGTGTTTCATTAAGTTTGATTCCAAAATCTTCGAGTTGTTGCTTAATCCACAAGATTTGAGCACAACAACTTCCGACTGCAATGTATTCGGCCTCAGCCGTAGACAGTGCCATCGAATTTTGTTTCTTGCTAAACCATGAGATTAGGTTTACTCCAAAAAATTGGCAAGTTCCACTTGTGCTTTTTCTATCTAATTTACATCCAGCAAAATCAGCATCTGAATATCCTAACAAATTAATTTGTGAGTCCTTAGAGTACCATAACCCTATAGTTTGTGTACCATTTAAGTATCTAAGGATTCTTTTAACAGCATTCAAATGAGATTCCTTAGGATTAGATTGATATCTAGCACATAAGCAAACACTAAACATGATATCAGGCCTACTTGCAGTTAGATATAATAATGAGCCAATCATACCTCTATAGTATTTTAAGTCTACGCTTTTACCTTCATCATCCTTGTCAAGCTTACTTGAGGGACTCATTGGTGTGCCAATTGGTTTGCAGTTCTCCATTCCAAATCTTTTGAGTAGTTCCTTGATGTACTTGCTTTGGGTGATGGAGATTCCCTCTTTTGATTGTTTGATTTGGAGTCCGAGGAAGAAGGTGAGTTCTCCCATCATGCTCATCTCGAACTCTCCCTGCATAAGCTTAGCAAAGTCTTGACAAAGGGATTCATTAGTAGACCCAAAAATTATGTCATCAACGTAAATTTGTATAATTAGCATATCATTTTGGTTTCTTTTAATAAATAGGGTTGTATCTACATTGCCTCTTGAGAAACCATTATTTAGTAGAAATTTGCTTAGCCTTTCATACCATGCTCTAGGTGCTTGTTTTAGACCATATAAAGCTTTATTTAATCTAAAGACATGATTGGGAAAAGCATGATTTTCAAATCCAGGAGGTTGTTCTACATATACTTCTTCAGAAATATATCCATTTAAAAATGCACTTTTAACATCCATTTGAAATAGTTTGAATTTCATAAAGCAAGCATAAGCAAGTAGATGTCTAATGGCTTCTAATCTAGCAACAGGTGCAAAGGTTTCATCAAAATCAATTCCTTCTTCTTGATTATATCCCTTAGCAACCAGTCTTGCTTTATTTCTAATTACATTTCCATGCTCATCTAATTTGTTTCTAAAGACCCATTTTGTTCCAATTATTGAATAATCTTTATGTCTTGATACTAAGGTCCACACATTATTTCTTTCAAATTGATTAAGTTCCTCTTGCATAGCATTAATCCAGTTATGATCATTTTCAGCTTCTTCAAAAGTTTTAGGTTCAAGTTGAGATACAAATGCACAATGATTAAGTACATCTCTAAGTGAAGAATGGGTTTTTACCCCATGCATAGGATCACCAATTATTAACTCCTTAGGGTGGTTGTGAACATACCTCCATTCCTTGGGTAAGTCATTTGTACCTTGAGGTTGTTCTTGAATTTCTTCACCTTTCTCATTTTGTTTGACTTCTTGATCCTTGTCTTCTGGAGTTGCTGAGTCTTTCAGAGTGATCTCCTTCATACCTTCTATTAGTGGATCTGCATCATCAACACCCTCATTCTTCCTTGAAGGAAGATCGTTAGATTCATCAAAGACAACATGTATGGACTCCTCAACTACTAAAGTTCTTTTGTTGAAAACTCTAAATGCTTTACTAGTGGAGGAGTAACCTAGAAGGATTGCTTCATCTGATTTTGCATCAAATTTACCAAGTTTTTCTTTACCATTATTTAATACAAAACATCGGCAACCAAAAACATAAAAATATGCAATATTTGATTTTCTTCCTTTCCAAAGTTCATAGGGGGTTTTCTTTAAAAATTGTCTAATTAAAGCACGATTTAAAATGTAACATGCTGTGTTAATAGCTTCTGCCCAAAAATATCTTGGAAGGTTGCTTTCACAAAGCATGGTACGGGCCATTTCTTCTAAGGTTCTGTTTTTCCTTTCTACTACCCCATTCTGTTGGGGTGTCCTAGGAGCAGAGAAGTTATGGCCAATTCCATTTTCATCACAAAAATTTTCAAAGTCATGATTTTCAAATTCTGTTCCATGATCACTTCTAATATTTTGAATTGAAAACCCTTTTTCATTAGTGACTTTTCGATGAAATTTCATAAAAATTTGAAAAGTTTCATTTTTGTGAGCTAAAAAGAAAACCCAAGTAAAACGAGAATAATCATCTATAATTACAAAGCCATATCGTTTTCCTCCTAGACTGGTGGTTCTTGTTGGTCCAAATAAATCCATATGTAAGAGCTCTAAAGGTCTAGAAGTTGAAACAGTGTTTTTGGGTTTAAATGATACTCTAGTTTGTTTACCTAATTGGCATGCATCACAAATTCTATCCTTTTCAAAATTCAGTTTTGGCAAACCGAGAACTAAATCCTTTTTAATTAATTTTGAGAGAGAATGCATGCTAATGTGTGCAAGTCTACGATGCCACAGCCAACTAGTCTCATTTATTTTAGCACTTAAGGAAACTAGGCATGGCATGTCTAATTTAGTTAAATCATTCAAGTCTACCATATAAACATTGCCATGCCTATGTCCTATAAATTTAATGCCATCGTTAATAGGACTCGTCACAATGCAAACAGATGATTCAAAACTTACTTTATATCCTTTATCACAGAATTGACTAATGCTAAGTAAGTTATGCTTTAAACCTTTAACTAATAAAACATTCTCAATATATTTGGAGGGAGTGATACCAATGTTACCTATCCCGATGATCTTTCCTTTGCCATTATCTCCAAAGGTGACCATCCCTCCATCCTTAGCATCAAGCGTGATGAATTGTGATTCATCACCAGTCATGTGTCTCGAGCATCCGCTGTCAAGATACCATTTCCTGTTTCCTTCTTGCGATGCTAGACACACCTGCAAGCAAAGGTCACGTTTCTGTCTTAGGTACCCAAGCTTTCTTGGGTCCTTTCAGGTTAGTCAGAATGGTTCCTTTTGGAACCCATATTTTCTTTGTGTTTGCATATTTGTTAATAAGATATGTGTGTGATTTATGTCTTATTCTTCCACATTTAAAACAAGTAATATTTGTAGACTTGTTACTTGAACAATTTACATAAATATCCTTCAGAAATTTTTGTTTCTTCAGGGGTTTATAACCAAGTCCAGCCTTATCATATATAGCTTTCTGATTTTCAAGGATCATATTTAGTTTGTTTGAACTTAAGGTGAACTTATCTACTATAGATTTCAGCTTGTTCATTTCATCCTTTAAGTTTTGATTTTCTTGAATCAAGGTGAATTTTTCAATTGAAAGATTTTCAGCTTGTTTCACTAAGGACTGATTTTCCAATTTCAGCTCTTTGTTTTTCTTCCCTAGTTTCTTTAATTCATCAATTGAATCATAGAATGCTTCATGCAATTCTTCAAAAGTAAATTCACTAGTGGATTCAGAAGTTACCTCATTTTCATGTGCCATCAGGCACAGATTGGCTTGTTCTGTTGAGGTTTCCTCGTCGGAGCTTGAGTCATCACTCGCACTCCAGGTCGCCATCATTGCCTTCTTTTTGAACTTCTTTGGACTTTTCTTCAATTGTGGACATTCGGATCTGAAATGTCCTGGCTTCTTGCACTCGTAGCATATAGGGGGTTGATCTTTCTCCTTTTCTTTGCTTTGATCCCCTTTTGTGAATTTATTTCTCATCCCCTGTTTCTTTTTTCTTAGAAACTTCTTAAATTTTCGGGTGATGAGAGCCATCTCTTCATCCTGATCTTCATCTTCAGAGTCATCCGTTTCATAATCAGGCGAAGTTGTGGATTTGAGGGCAATGGTTCTTTTCTTTTTGACTTCATCCTCTTGATGTTGCTTCATGCTAAGTTCATGAGTCATCAAGGATCCAAGAAGCTCTTCTAGAGGTAGAGTGTTCAAGTCCTTTGCTTCTTGGATGGCAGTCACCTTGGCTTCCCAAGTTCTTGGCAGTGACCTGAGAATCTTCCTTACAAGTTCACTGTTAGTATAAGATTTGCCAAGACTCTTTAAACCATTGATTATATCAGTAAAACGAGTAAACATAGCAGTTATGGACTCATCATGCTCTATTTTGAACAATTCATATTTATGTACAAGCATGTTTATTTTAGACTCTTTTACTTGATTTGTTCCCTCATGGGTTACTTCTAACCTATTCCATATTTCTTTAGCAGATGCACAAGTAGAAATGCGATTAAATTCACTAGCATCTAGTGCACAATAAAGAACATTCATGGCTTTGGCATTTAATTGTGCCAATTTCTTGTCAACCTCATCCCATTCTTTCTCGGGTTTGGTTGACTCCTCACCATCTATAATCTTGATGGGTGTGTGAGGGCCATTCACTATGATACTCCACATATCATAGTCGAGTGCTTGTATGAAAATCTTCATCCGAGCTTTCCAATAGGTGTAATTAGACCCATTGAAAAGTGGAGGTCGGTTTGTAGATTGCCCCTCGGCTAGAGAAGTACCGACATGGGTTGCCATAGATCTTTGGCTCTTTGATTGTTAGATCAAAGAAGGGCTAGAGCACCGGCTCTGATACCACTTGTTGCCCAGCTATGCAACCCAAGAGGGGGGGGTGAATTGGGTTTCTAAAAATTTTAAGCCCAACTGATTACTTATGAAGAACAAAACAAAGACTTTAAATCAATATTAATTACCTAAAGCAGTATTGCAAGGATATAATAAAGAAATAAGATAAAGCGATAAAGCACACCACAAACACAAGAATTTATAGTGGTTCGGTGCTAACCTTGCACCTACATCCACTCCCCAAGATCCTACTTGGGAATTTCAATCCACTATCCTTTGTATTCAACCCGAATACAAAACGTCGGAAACTCCGACACTAGCTATCTCAAGCTAGATCACTTGTTTTCCGGGTACAAGTAAACCCAAAATACTTCGATTTCAGATTCGGATCAACCTTTCCTTGTTTTGAAAATCCTCCAAAAACAAGAACAATAACTCACAAAGAGTTAGAAAATTCTGAGCACAGATTAATACAATAACAGCTCCTTTAAATGAGCGAATATAACAATAAAAGCTTTACTCAAATGAAGAATCCCTTTTTCGGATTTTCTCAAAGTGGATGAATGCTTGAATGCTTGAGAAGAGGTTGATTGTCGATTGAAGATCTCTTGAAAGCTTTGAACGATCTCTAGATCAAGGTTGAAATAATAGGTGTGAAGAATTCTCTCCTTGAAAGATTTTGCTTTTCTCTTTCACAATCTCTCTGGTATATTGTGGATCCTCTCTCTTTTTCTTTTTGGATTTTTCATTGATCTCAGGCTTTTTCTTGCAAATTTTGGATCCTTTCTTCTATTCTTCTCTTCTTTGATTTCACGTTTGATCCGCTATTTAATCTGCAATTTCTTTCATCATTTTAAGCATTTTGTAGCATTAGAAGCAAGAGAAAATAATTTAGGTAGATAAAGAGCCGTTAGAGGATTTTTAGGAAGCATAAATGGCAATTAAAACGGGCAAAAAAATAGCTGTTGCTGACATTTCCCGTCGCAGGGGTTGACTCATGAGTCGACTCATGCTTCAGGGGTCGACTCATGAGTCGACCTCTGTTGCAAAAACCAGAGAATGCGTTTCTGAAAATTTTTGGCTCAAATTAGCAGGGGTCGACTCATGAGTCGACTCATGCCTTGTGGGTCGACTCATGAGTCAACTCACAGGTCGTGCCAAGCCAGAAAACTAGCGTGCCAAGGAGAATTTTTGCGTGCCAATCAGCTCACAGTGCCATGAGTTGACTCATGAGTCGACTCATGCACTTCAAACCTTCATAACTTCAAAAATATAAGTCCAAACACAATGAAATTTTCACCAATAGATTTCAAATCATTTGTTCTACCAAATGGTACTATCAAATCAGGATTTTAGTGAAATTACGATTTTGCCCTTGAAGAGCATAAGGACTTTTTCATTTTAAAATTATTCGTATCCCTTCAATCTGCTTTGTAATCATCAAAATCAATCTAGGAGCAACAGATATGAAAACAAAAACACAAGAAGAAGACCCTCTTCTTCTTCACGTTTTTCTCTCTAGACACCCAAACTTGCATCTTTTATATCTCCACGACCAAAAGGTATTTCTCTCTGATTTTTGAATGTCAGAAGGGCCTCTCAAATATCTATCTCTCCTTAAAATTTCGTGAAGAAACTCATCTTATATAGAGAGATATGATAGAGTCCTTGTCTAGGTCAAACACCTAGTCAAGGCTTATCCAAACATGGCAAGTAAAGGGACGCCCAACTCTTGAGCACCTCCTCCATATTTTCATGCATGGATCACCAGAAAAGGGTGTACAATGTAAATCCTAAAATCCACAAAAATTCCAAAAAAAATTTGGATAAATTCGATGCAAAATTGAAAGAGTTTTGGATTTCTAAAACTCTATCTCATAGAATTCGAAATCCAAACTTATTCCTTTTAGATTTGATCCAAATCACCTTCCATGTAAGAAAGAAGAGAGGAGACCTTTTGTGAACGTGGGAGAGATCTGAGAGAGGGCTTTTGTCATACAAAATAAGTGGAGATTGGCGTTGAATAAGAGAGAGGGCGTGGAGAAGGCTTATGTGGCGCAAGGTGGAATCCTAGTCCTACTAAGATTCTGTCTCATAACTTGTTTTAATTTGGTTTTTCAAACCAAATCAAATCAAAATTAGATCAACCCAATTAAAATAGGTCTTAATCTAATTAAGAACCTAATTTAATCAGATTAAATTAGATTTAAATCTGATTTAATTTTCTAATCAAATTAGAAATTAGATTGATCCAAGTCCTAGTTGAACCAGGACTAGTCTTTCCTTGCACTTGGCTTGTCCAATAAACCAATTGGACTTGATCCAATCAAGCCCAAACCAAATCTAATTAAATCATATTTAATTAGACTTAATCTCAGCCCATTAGCTTAATCAAATTAAGCCAATTAGCAATCAAATTGCTAATCGATCCTCCTGCAACACTTGCACTGGGTTAAATGTCAATCGTATTGATTATTTAACCCTATAATGATTCTTAATCGTTGATCAACCATCCGATCGGATCATGAACTCTAATGTGTGTGACCTCATAGGTTCGAATCTAAGCTGGTAGCATAGAAATAAATTTTTATACCAATCGAAGTGACCATCTAGCAATGGTACCCGACGTCCGGATAGGTCGAATGTGTAGAACAACATCCTTAGAACCCATGCGGATATAGTTTTCATATAATTCATCCCCTTGACCAAAATGATCATAGGACACCCCAGAGCTCAACTGTCAACTCTGATCAGGTTGTCCACATTGTATTTCAAAATATCAAATCCATCTGATGGATTACCCTGGCCAAGGTTTTGCTAAATTGAAATATAGCGACTCATTCTTCTCCAACTCTTGGAGTGGTCAATCCCATCTCGATCACACTCTGACTTCGCAAGTACTTGACTGTGCCCAGAAGCCTTCCATCCCTGAATTAGAAATTCAGTTAGTCCGGTCCAAAGCACAGTGAGTTGCTTGCAAGTCACTGAGGTGATCTCAAGTCTAAGGGACACTTATACCTATATCCCATCAGAGACATTCTCGATAGTAGAATGCTCTGGAGTTGGTCACGTTCAATGATGATGTACCCTTACATCTCACCTGTATGCCATACCAGTGTCTCCACACTCTTTGGTTAAGAAGACAACCAACCCATATGACCTACAGCGACCTATGCTCGATAGAAGCTGTCGTCCTTATTAACAGCCTATCATTTGGTCGTGAACAGTTTTAAGGACTAATCGATAAATTCTGTCTTTATCGAACCTAAATAGTCCTAAGGACTTCATCATAATAACAGAGTTCATTAGAAGATGAAAGCTTATGATGAAAATGCCAAATATATTTTATTTATTAACAAATCAATTACAATACTTGGTTGCTCAACCATCAACAGCTTGACGATTGGTTTTTTGAGACACATTTCCCAACAACTCCCACTTGTCCTAAAGCCACTCGGCACAGTATCTAATACCCATCTTCGACTTGTGGTTGTCGAACTCCTTTATTGCCAGGGCTTTAGTGAAGGGGTCGGCTAGGTTCTCCTTTCCGTCGATCTTCTGAAGGTTGACGTCACCTCGATCCACGATCTCTCGGACCAGGTGGAAGCGGTGCAAGATGTGCTTCGTCCGCTGATGTGCTTTGGGTTCCTTCACCTGAGCTATGGTACCAGTGCTGTCGCAGTAGAGTAGGACCGGACCATCGAGGGAGGGTGCTACTCCGAGCTCGTTGATGAATTTCCTCAGCCACATAGCTTCCTTCGCGGCATCTGATGCTGCGATATACTCTGCTTCACAAACAGAGTCTGCCACAGTATGCTGCTTGGAACTCTTCCAGCAGATGGCTCCACTATTCAGAGTAAAGATATAACCCGACACACTCCTGCTGTCATCATGGTCAGATTGGAAGCTAGAGTCTGTGAACCCCACAAGTTTCAGATCTGACTCGCCATAAATCAACCATTGGTCCTTAGTATTTCTCAAATACTTAAGGATGGCTTTAACCACTTTCCAGTGGTTTTCTCCAGGATCAGATTGGTATCTACTCACTACTCCTAGTGAGTATGCCACATCTGGTCTTGTACATGTCATGGCGTACATGATAGATCCCACGGCTGAAGCATATGGGACTCTACTCATACATTCTCTCTCTTCAGGAGTTGTCGGACAATCCTTCTTAGAGAGAGAAATTCCTTGGCCTATCGGTAGATAGCCCTTCTTGGAATTCTCCATGCTGAACCTCTTCAGCACAGTATCTATGTACATGGACTGGGATAACCTAAGCATCCTTTTAGATCTATCCCTATAGATCTTCATCCCTAGGATGTAGGATGCTTCACCCAAGTCCTTCATGGAGAACTGTGATGACAACCAAACTTTTATTCCCTGTAGTGTGGGGATGTCATTCCCGATTAAGAGAATGTCATCCACGTACAAGATAAGGAATACCACAACTGGACCATTTGCCCATTTATAGATGCAGGGCTCTTCTCCATTCTTAATGAAGCCATACGTTTTGATCACCTTATCAAAACGCATGTTCCAACTCCGAGAAGCTTGCTTCAATCCATAAATGGATCTCTGAAGCTTGCACACCTTGGACTCATCTGTGGATGTAAACCCCTCAGGTTGTATCATATACACCTCTTCGGTCAGCTCTCCATTATGAAAAGCTGTCTTTACATCCATCTGCCAGATCTCATAATCTAGATGGGCAGCTATTGCAAGCATTATCCGAATAGATTTGAGCATTGCCACAGGAGAAAATATCTCGTCATAGTCAATACCATAACGTTGACGATACCCCTTGGCAACCAGACGGGCTTTATAGGTCTCCACCTTTCTGTCTGTGCCCCTCTTCCTTTTGAAGACCCATTTACACCCAATGGGTTTAACCCCTTCAGGTGGGTCAACCAATGTCCATACATCGTTGACCTTCATGGACTCCATTTCGAATTTCATGGCTTCAAGCCATTTCTCAGAATCAGGTCTCTGCATAGCATCCATATAGGTGATCGGATCCTCATTATTCTCATCAAGTTCGATGGGATCATCGTCTCGGACCAAGAAACTGTAGTATCTGTCCGGCTGATGCGGTACTCTACCGGATCGCCTTAATGGTGCAGGTATATTGGGCTCCGGATGTGATCTAATCATATCCGACTCAGGTTCAGCTATTGGTGTCGGTCCTTCTACCTGTTGAACTTCATCAAGTTCAACCTTAGAGGCAACGGTTCCTTCACCAAGGAACTCCTTTTCTAAAAAGATTGCATTAAGGCTGACGAACACCTTTTGTTCATCAGCATGGTAGAAAAAATATCCTTTTGTCTCTTTGGGGTACCCTATGAATGAGCATTTGTCAGACCTAGGTCCAAGTTTGTCTGTGACTAATCGTTTGACATAGGCCGGGCACCCCCAGACCCTAAGGTGTGAAAGTACTGGCTTACGTCCTGTCCATATCTCATATGGAGTCTTAATTACAGACTTACTTGGAATCCTATTTAACAGATAACAGGCCGATTCGAGTGCATATCCCTAGAAGGATATTAGCAAGCTAGCAAAAACCCATCATGGATCGGACCATGTCTAACAAAGTCCGATTCCTCCTTTCAAACACACCATTATGCTGTGGTGTTCCTGGAGGAGTCCATTGGGAGAGAATCCCATTCTCTCCTAGATATGTGAGAAACTCACTAGAAAGGTATTCTCCTCCTCGATCAGATCGAAGAGTTTTAATACTCTTCCCAGTTTATTTTTCTACTTCACTTCGAATCGTTTGAACATTTCAAATGAATCCGACTTATGTTTCATCAGATAGACATATCCATATCGGGATAGGTCATCCGTGAAAGTTATGAAGTAGAAATATCCACCTCTAGCACTGATGCTCATGGGCCCACATACATCAGTATGTACTAGGCTCAAGAGCTCAGTAGCTCTCTTACCTTTTCCAGTAAAAGGTGACTTGGTCATTTTACCAAGAAGACAGGACTCATAGGTTGGAAGTGATTCACAATCACTAACTTCGAGGATTCCCTCTTGAGTCAACCTGTTTATTCTGTTCTTGTTTATATGACCTAGCCTATAATGCCATAAGTAGATATTTGACACACTATCTAATCTAGGGTGCTTGCCAGTAGAATAGACTCTTATCAGGCTTGATCTTTTTGGTCTGGCTCTGCACAGATGTCCCAGCCTGAACTTGCACCTTCTTGACTTTCTTCTTCTTGTTCTTCTTTCCTTTCTCAAAGGGTCGAGAACCAGAAGATGAACCTCCCACTGAGTTCACCGACTCCTTGAGGAGTTGGTGATCCTTCTCAAAGTTCTGAAGCAACCCCATTAACCCATGGTAGTTTACTTCAGGCTTTGTCATTCTATAATGAGTGAGGAATGGGAGACAAGACTTGGGCAGCGAGTTCAGTATTGCATCTTTCCCAAGCTGCTCATGCAAGGGAAAGCCGAGCTTGCTCAATCGTTCCATCAGCTCGATCATGTACAATACATGATCAGTGATAGAGACTCCATCCCGTATTTTGGCGTTGAAGATGGCACAACTAGTCTTGTGCCTCTCTACATCATCGGGTGTGCCAAAGGTATCCTCCAACACTTGAAGCATGTCCTTTGGCTGAGCCGTCTCGAATCTGCGACTGAACTCGTCACTCATGATAGCAGCTAGCATGATACAGCGCACCGTGGTCCGGTCACTGAGCCACTTCTGGTAAGTGTCTCTGACTGTTCCACGTGCATTGACAGCTGGCTCCTCAGGTGCAGGATCCATTATCACATATAGGATCCGTTCATGCTCCAGGACTATCTTCAACTTTCGGTACCAGCTACCGAAGTTGGGTCCCACCAACTTATCATTGTCCAACAATGATCGGAGCGATAGGGAAGTGGCCATATTTGCACAAAGGAGAACCATAACCTAATTAGTAATTGATTCATTAAACCTAAAGATTTGGATTTAATCAAAAGGTTTCTCCCACTATTTTATTCGAATTGGTAGCCTCTACCTCCAACTCGAGGAATTACCCTAATTCCTTAGCGGGTACTAGAATCCACTTAGACTGCACACAAGCCCAACTTTGGTTGGTCAACCCATGTACATCTAAGGGTAGGTTCATAACCAATTGTTTCTCTAAACATTTTCTAGTAATTTTAATTTTGCCCCAGAAACCTAATCAGTAGGCTTTGGCCTCCACTGTAAGGATCCGGTTAGGTCCAACCATTAACATGATCATACTTGGTGTATCTAACCAACGAATGATTAAGCCCAACTTTGTTGGCTCACCTAACCACCATTAGAGAGACACTTCCAAGTCATCATATGATGAGTGATAATTCCATTAGTCAACAAGCACCAGGCCTTTGGGTCTGCAATGATTATTGAGTTCATGGACTCATTATCAAACACCTTAATGGGAGGCTATGACTCAGTTATCTCCATAACTTTATCATTTTAAGGACCTAATAATTTTAGAGGATTAAATAATATAGAGGATGAGGTCAGATGAACCAGCTTATCATGATCTCCCACTGACTTCACCAAGTCAGCTTAAGGGAGACCATTAAAAGGGCTGGTCTAGGAGCACCTAAATCAGTCACACTGATTTACCTAGCTGACATGGGTCAGCTCGAATAGTCAAGTGATCCGATCAAAACATAATTTCACCAAGAGGCCAGGTAAGTTCGATCAGTGGGAGGGTTTGCCAAAGCTTGCCTTAGACACCATCATGAATGGCCAGGTAAGCGGACTCCCAATTAAAAACCACCGGTCTAGTTTACCTTAGACACCAACTGGTTTAATTAGTTTCGATTAGATCAACCTAACAGTTCGTGCTAGACACTTAGCCAAGAATCAAGTCCATTTGGTTCTCGTTAAAGACATGGACTTGACCAACTACAACTATTGTAATTGATCTAGAGAATCCTTGACCTAATCTAAGACAACAATTGATTAGATTTAGTCAATTCTCTAATTAAGTCCATCTTTAATCTAACCATAGGTCTAACCCAATTAATGGACCTAATTTCCACTAACCATTAAACCCAATGTGTTATGATTTGTGTCTTAGGTTCTTCAATTCACAATCCTAGAACCTAATCAAACAACTTCTTAATTCTTAATTAAGTTTTGGGCTGAGGGTTGGGTTCGGCTTTTCAAAAAATAATTTTCATATTTGTAAAACAATTTACAATATGATTCTACCAATATATTGCATGTTTGATTCATAATCAAATGCAAGTGAAATAAACATGAAACTACTTTAGATCTAATCTAAACAGTTCATGTAATTGAAACAATTTCAACTTTAAATAATTTCTTTGCACAAAAATTATTAACAAAGAGATTTTATTTCAGATTTAAACATCTTTTAAATCTAATAAATCATAAATTTAATCTAGATCATATCTAACAAATTTATGATTAAAGATAGATCTACACAAAACTAGGACAACCTTTGCACTGTAGGGTAAACCTTACAGAGGACCAACCTTGCAGTTTGTGATTGATCTAAAATTTTAATT
>NC_025993.2:59448415-59630862 GCF_000442705.2 Elaeis guineensis
GATCCGTTTCCATAATTTAGGTTCTGATAGAACTCTCTGACTAGATCAACATAGGTGACTTCCTTAAGAGAGAAATAAAGTTTCCATCCTTGATTTTTGATCTTACTTGCAAAAGTAAAGTCTTCTTTCTCAAAGAACCGAAAATCTATATTTTTCCCGGTTTCTACTTTTCTATCAGAAAGAAGATTTACACAGGGGCTTAAGGAGGATTGAGAGGGACCTTGAGCAGGTACTGAAACTGGATTGGGAACAGTGGAAGACTGAGCATGCCTTTTCTTTCGGACAATTTCCTCAGGCTCTCGGATTGATTTCCTTCTTTGGGGAAGTTTCATCTTTGGAGCCATATCCAATAAGGTAGCAGACAAGAAGACTTGAATTCAGTGGAGGAGGGATCACAAAAGAGTAAAGAAGAATTTTGGTGGAGAAAAGAAGTGGATTTTGAATGAACGGTGAAGTTCTAGGGCACGTTCCACCCGCGCCTAATACAGCGAGAAAGCACAGAAAAATCCTTTTCAAGGAGGCGATTTTTGGTGGAGAGGAGGAGGGAGAATTGCCTCAGAATTGATCCTTGGATTTGGAGCAAAAAGAGTTGGAGAGGACGGCTTTCGGAAGGAAGACGACGAGAAGATGAGTCGTCTCATAAACAAGGTTTCCCGTTTTAAAAACAATGAACCCGATGGAAGTTGGTGGGATTTACAAGTTTGCCATTGAGTCGACTCATGGGGGTCGACTCATGAAGTTCAGAAAATCAAGAAAAATGCAAATAAATTCCAAAAAAATTCAAAATTTTAGGAGAAAGAATTTTGCTCAATGATAAGTTTTTAGAGTGATAAAACTGAGCTTTTGGAACCAGGATAATTGTTGGAAATTGAGCTCTAAGAATATCTGATAATAATTAAGAGAAGTTTAGGCAAATGGATCTAGAATTCCTAGATTTCTCCTAATTTCACAGAATCTATCCTCACTAAGGGCCTTTGTAAAGATATCGGCTAATTGATTTTCAGTGCAAACATATTCAAGAATTATATTTTTATTTTGAACATGTTCTCTTATGAAATGATGTCTTATCTCAATATGTTTAGATCTTGAGTGTTGTATTGGATTTTTAGATAGATTTATAGCACTTGTATTATCACATTTTATTGGTGTTTCATTAAGTTTGATTCCAAAATCTTCGAGTTGTTGCTTAATCCACAAGATTTGAGCACAACAACTTCCGGCTGCAATGTATTCGGCCTCAGCCGTAGACAGTGCCACCGAATTTTGTTTCTTGCTAAACCATGAGATTAGGTTAACTCCAAGGAATTGGCAAGTTCCACTTGTGCTTTTTCTATCTAATTTACATCCAGCAAAATCAGCATCAGAATATCCTAACAAATTAATTTGTGAGTCCTTAGAGTACCATAACCCTATAGTTTGTGTACCATTTAAGTATCTAAGGATTCTTTTAACAGCATTCAAATGAGATTCCTTAGGATTAGATTGATATCTTGCACATAAGCAAACACTAAACATGATATCAGGTCTACTTGCAGTTAGATATAATAATGAGCCAATCATACCTCTGTAGTATTTTAAGTCTACGCTTTTACCTTCATCATCCTTGTCAAGCTTACTTGAGGGACTCATTGGTGTGCCAATAGGTTTGCAGTTCTCCATTCCAAATCTTTTGAGTAGTTCCTTGGTGTACTTGCTTTGGGTGATGGAGATTCCCTCTTTTGATTGTTTGATTTGGAGTCCGAGAAAGAAAGTGAGTTCTCCCATCATGCTCATCTCGAACTCTCCCTGCATAAGCTTAGCAAAGTCTTGACAAAGGGATTCATTAGTAGACCCAAAAATTATGTCATCAACATAAATTTGTATAATTAGCATATCATTTTGGTTTCTTTTAATAAATAGAGTTGTATCCACATTGCCTCTAGAGAAACCATTATTTAATAGAAATTTGCTTAGCCTTTCATACCATGCTCTAGGTGCTTGTTTTAGACCATATAAAGCTTTATTTAATCTAAAGACATGATTGGGAAAAGCATGATTTTCAAATCCAGGGGGTTGTTCTACATATACTTCTTCAGAAATATATCCATTTAAAAATGCACTTTTAACATCCATTTGAAATAGTTTGAATTTCATAAAGCAAGCATAAGCAAGTAGAAGTCTAATGGCTTCTAATCTAGCAACAGGTGCGAAGGTTTCATCAAAATCAATTCCTTCTTCTTGATTATATCCCTTAGCAACCAGTCTTGCTTTATTTCTAATTACATTTCCATGCTCATCTAATTTGTTTCTAAAGACCCATTTTGTGCCAATTATTGAATAATCTTTAGGTCTTTTCACTAAGGTCCAAACATTATTTCTTTCAAATTGACTGAGTTCTTCTTGCATAGCATTAATCCAGTTATGATCATTTTCAGCTTCTTCAAAAGTTTTAGGTTCAAGTTGAGATACAAAAGCACAATGATTAAGTACATCTCTAAGTGAAGAACGTGTTTTTACCCCATGCATAGGATCACCGATAATTAATTCCTTAGGGTGGTTGTGAACATACCTCCATTCCTTGGGTAAGTCATTTGTACCTTGAGGTTGTTCTTGAATTTCTTCACCTTTCTCATTTTGTTCATCTTCTTGATCCTTGTCTTCTGGAGTTGCTGAATCTTTTAGAGTGATCTCCTTCATACCTTCTATTAGTGGATCTGCATCATCAACACCCTCATTTTTCCTTGAAGGAAGATCGTTAGATTCATCAAAGACAACATGTATGGACTCCTCAACTACTAAGGTTCTTTTGTTGAACACTCTAAATGCTTTACTAGTGGAGGAGTAACCTAGAAGGATTGCTTCATCTGATTTTGCATCAAATTTACCAAGTTTTTCTTTGCCATTATTTAATACAAAACATCGGCAACCAAAAACATGAAAATAGGCAATATTTGGTTTTCTTCCTTTCCAAAGTTCATAGGGGGTTTTCTTTAAAAATTGTCTTATTAAACCACGATTTAAAATGTAACATGCTGTGTTAATAGCTTCCGCCCAAAAATATTTTGGAAGGTTGCTTTCACAGAGCATGGTACGGGCCATTTCTTCTAAGGTTCTATTTTTCCTTTCAACTACCCCATTTTGTTGGGGTGTCCTAGGAGCAGAGAAGTTGTGGCCAATTCCATTTTCATCACAAAAATTTTCAAAGTCATGATTTTCAAATTCTGTTCCATGATCACTTCTAATATTTTGAATTGAAAACCCTTTTTCATTAGTGACTTTTGATGAAATTTCGTGAAAATTTGAAAAGTTTCATTTTTGTGAGCTAAAAAGAAAATCCAAGTAAAACGAGAGTAATCATCAATTAATACAAATCCATATCATTTTCCTCCTAGACTAGTGGTTTTAGTTGGTCCAAATAAATCCATATGTAAGAGCTCTAAAGGTCTAGAAGTTGAAATAGTGTTTTTGGATTTAAATGATACTCTAGTTTGTTTACCTAATTGGCATGCATCACAAATTCTATCCTTTTCAAAATTCAATTTTGGCAAACCGAGAACTAAATCCTTTTTGATTAATTTTGAAAGAGAATGCATGCTAATATGTGCAAGTCTACGATACCACAGCCAACTAGTCTCATTTATTTTAGCATTTAAGGAAACTAGGCATTGCATGTCTAATTTAGTTAAATCATTCAAGTCTACCATATAAACATTGCCATGCCTATGTCCTATAAATTTAATGCCATCGTTAATAGAACTCGTCACAATGCATACAGATGATTCAAAACTTACTTTATACCCTTTATCACAGAATTGACTAATGCTAAGTAAGTTATGCTTTAAACCTTTAACAAGTAAAACATTCTCAATGTATTTGGAGGGAGTGATACCAATGTTACCTATCCCGATGATCTTTCCTTTGCCATTATCTCCAAAGGTGACCATCCCTCCATCCTTAGCATCAAGCGTGATGAATTGTGATTCATCACCAGTCATGTGTCTCGAGCATCCGCTGTCAAGATACCATTTCCTGTTTCCTTCTTGGGATTCTAGACACACCTGCAAGCACAGATCAAGTTTCTGTCTTAGGTACCCAAGCTTTCTTGGGTCCTTTCAGGTTAGTCAGAATGGTTCCTTTTGGAACCCATATTTTCTTTGTGTTTGCATATTTGTTAATAAGACATGTGTATGATTTATGTCCTATTCTTCCACATTTAAAACAAGTAATATTTGTAGGCTTTTTGCTTGAATAATTTGCATAAATATCCTTCAAAAATTTTTGTTTCTTCAGGGGTTTATAACCAAGTCCAGCCTTATCATATATAGCTTTCTGATTATCAAGGATCATATTTAGCTTGTTTGAACTTAAGGTGAACTTATCTACTATAGATTTCAGCCTGTTAATTTCATCCTTAAAGTTTTGATTTTCTTGAATCAATGTGAATTTTTCAATTGAAAGAATTTCAGCTTGTTTCACTAAGGACTGATTTTTAATTTCAGCTCTTTGTTTTTCTTCCCTAGTTTCTTTAATTCATCAATTGAATCATAGAAAGCTTCATGCAATTCTTCAAAAGTAAATTCACTAGTGGATTCAGAAGTTACCTCATTTTCATGTGCCATCAGGCACAGATTGGCTTGTTCGGTTGAGGTTTCCTCGTCGGAGCTTGAGTCATCACTCGCACTCCAGGTCGCCATCATTGCCTTCTTTTTGAATTTCTTTGGACCTTTCTTCAATTGAGGACATTCGGATCTGAAATGTCCTGGCTTCTTGCACTCGTAGCATATAGGGGTTTGATCTTTCTCCTTTTCTATGCTTTGATCCCCTTTTGTAAATTTCTTTCTCATCCCCTGTTTCCTTTTTCTTAGAAACTTCTTGAATTTCCGGGTGATGAGAGCCATCTCCTCATCCTGATCTTCATCTTCAAGTCATCTATTTCATAATCAGGTGAAGTTGTGGATTTGAGGGCAATGGTTCTTTTCTTTTTGATTTCATCCTCTTGATGTTGCATCATGCTAAGTTCATGAGTCATCAAGGATCCAAGAAGCTCTTCTAGAGGTAGAGTGTTCAAGTCCTTTGCTTCTTGGATGGCAGTCACCTTGGCTTCCCAAGTTCTTGGCAGTGATCTGAGAATCTTTCTTACAAGTTCACTGTTAGTATAAGATTTGCCAAGACTCTTTAAACCATTGATTATATCAGTAAAAGAGTAAACATAGCAGTTATGGACTCATCATGCTCTATTTTGAACAATTCATATTTATGTACAAGCATGTTTATTTTAGACTCTTTTACTTGATTTGTTCCCTCATGGGTGACTTCTAACCTATTCCATATTTCTTTAGCAGATGCACAAGTAGAAATGCGATTAAATTCACTAGCATCTAGTGCACAATAAAGAACATTCATAGCTTTGGCATTTAATTGTGCCAATTTCTTGTCAACCTCATCCCATTCTTTCTCGGATTTGGTTGACTCCTCACCATCTATAATCTTGGTGGGTGTGTGAGGACCATTCACTATGATACTCCACATATCATAGTCGAGTGCTTGTATGAAAATCTTCATCCGAGCTTTCCAATAGGTGTAATTAGACCCATTGAAAAGTGGAGGTCGGTTTGTTGATTGCCCCTCAGCTAGAGAAGTTCCAACATGGGTTGCCATAGATCTTTGGCTCTTTGATTTTAGATCAAAGAAGGGCTAGAGCACTGGCTCTGATACCACTTGTTGCCCAGCTATGCAACCCAAGAGGGGGGGTGAATTGGGTTTCTAAAAATTTTAAGCCCAACAGATAACTTATGAAGAACAAAACAATGGCTTTAAATCAATATTAATTAACTAAAGCAGTATTGCAAGGATATAATAAAGAAATAAGATAAAGCGATAAAGCACACCAAAACACAAGGATTTATAGTGGTTCGGTGCTAACCTTGCACCTACGTCCACTCCCCAAGATCCCACTTGGGAATTTCAATCCACTATCCTTTGTATTCAACCCGAATACAAAAGTCGGAAACTCCGACACTAGCTATCCCAAGCTAGAATACAAGACGTCGGAAACTCCGACCCTAGCTATCCCAAGCTAGAACACTTGTTTCCCGGGTACAAGCCAACCCAAAACACTCCGATTTCAGGTTCGGATCAACCTTTCCTTGTTTTGGAAATCCTCCAAAAACAAGAGCAAAAACTCACAAAGAGTAAGAATATTTAGAGCACAGATGAATACAATAACAGCTCCTTAAATGAGCAAATATAACAATAAAAGCTTTACTCAAATGAAGAACCCCTTTTTTCAGATTTTTTCAAGATGAATGAACGGTTGAACGCTTGAGAAGAGGTTGATTGTTGATTGAAGATCTCTTGAAAGCTTTGAACGATCTCTAGATCAAGGTTGAAACGATAGGCGTGAAGAACTCTCTCCTTGAAAGATCTTCTTTTCTCTTTCACAATCTCTCTGGTATATTGTGGATCCTCTCTCTTTTTCTCTATGGATATTTCGTTGATCTCAGGCTTTTTCTTGCAAATTTGGATCCTCTCTTCTGTTCTTCTCTTTTTCCTCTCTTTTCTCTTCACATTTGATTTCACGTTTGATCCGCTATTTAATCTGCAATTTCTTTCATCATTTAAAGCATTTTGTAGCATTAGAAGCAAGAGAAAACAATTTAGGCAGATAAAGAGCCGTTAGAGGATTTTTAGGAAGCATAAATGGCAATTAAAACGGGCAAAAAAATAGCCGTTGCTGACATTTTCCGTCGCAGGGGTCGACTCATGAGTCGACTCATGCTTCAGGAGTCGACTCATGAGTCGACTTCTGTTGCAACAGACCAGAAGATCTGATTTCTGAATTTTTCGGCTCAAATCAGCAGGGGTCGACTCATGAGTCGACTCATGCCTTGTGGGTCGACTCATGAGTCGACTCACAGGTCGTGCCAAGCTAAAAATCCAGCGTGCCATGGGAATTTTTTTCGTGCCATTCAGCTCATAGTGCCATGAGTTGACTCATGAGTCGACTCATGCACTTCAAACCTTCATAACTTCAAAAGTATAAGTCCAAACACAATGAAATTTTCACCAATAGATTTCAAATCATTTGTTCTACCAAGTGGTACTATCAAATCAGGATTTTAGCAAAATTACGATTTTGCCCTTGAAGAGCATAAGGACTTTTTCAATTGTTTGTATCCCTTCAATCTGCTTTGTAATCATCAAAATCAATCTAGGAGCAACAAAAATAGTTTCTTATGCTACCTGTTTAGTGTTCGAACTTATGGAGTCACACACAAAAGTCAAGCAAAGTAGGAAAGAATTGACCTAAGTCTATGAGTTCAATTTGAAAGTATGTGACTTGATTGAACAAATAGATTAGCTTAATTGAGAATTAAGTTAGAGGTCATATGGGATTAAAGAGTTGTCTATGTCTAGCTAGCACTAGACATGAGGTACAGGTTTAATTTTGGAGATGATGATGACCTAATCAATGATCCAAAAAAATTATAAGAGATTGAATTTATGTTCTAATTAATTTCATATTAGATTTGATTTAATTAGACTTGAATTAGGTTAAAAATTCAGATTAGACTTGGACCAAAATCTTAATTAGATTAAGATTGACAGGCTCTTCAAATCTGATTTGAATTGGGTTAGAATCGGATCCAATTTGAGTCAAATTTGAGCCCAATTGGTTTAGAACCAAAGAGTCCCAAATAGCTGGGACTCTCTCTCTCTCAAATGGCTGACCAAAGAAGGAAAGAGGTGCTATAATCTAGTTACTTTTGATTTTACCACCAGAATCATACCAAGAAGATACTCTTCAGATGTCATATAATCTAAGATTTAATTTTTATCTCCAACATATAAAATAATTAAATCCTAGGATACTCAAGCAACACTTGCTGAAAATCTCACCACCCTTGTAGCAAATTTTGCCACTCAAAATTCTCTTTTTTTTCTCAAAATTTTTTTAAAATTTTTTTTATGTTTACCATGTCCCTCTTCTTAGTTTTAACTAAAAATCATCATTAGAAGCCATGTGGGGCATCCCCTATAAATAGGAGACCAGGGGATGTCACATGGGATGAAGGGGTGCCAACCTTTGATGCTCTAACTTCTCATATGCTAAATAAATTTACTAAGTAAATTTTTTGATAATCTAGTTACTTGGAACAGAAGAACTCTTAGTTTTCTATATGTCATAAAAAAATCAATAAATTTTGGCATCAAAACATAGGATTTTTTATCAGAAATTTAAGGTAATGCATAGAAAATTAAGGACTCTTCCTTTCACATGCCTAAAATAAAGGGGGCGGCATTTATTTTTGCTGTGGGTTCTTGTGAGCACAGAAGACTCCTTCTCTACTTGAAACTCTTTCAAGTTGGATAAGGATCCAATCCAAATTGACCCAATCCCATTAGGTCAAAGCCAACTGATCTAGGTTAGCTCAAACACTTTGATCTAAACCAATTTGGAAACTTGGGTTAATATAATGTGCTAGCACATCAAATTAACCCATAGAATTTATATTAAACTTTAATTAGATTAGGCCAAGGCTAAATCCCAAAGTGTGTGATCCATTGGGTTCCAAATCTACCCAGCAGTGGATCAAGACTTTCGACGTAACCCTAATCCGATGAGATTAGGTCATCCGAAGAGTCCCAATCAACTTGGACTCTTTCAAATTGACTTCAGAATTAAAATCTTTTAATTCTAATAAATTCACAAGTTAAGATTGACGTCTAGCAATGTGTCATGACTACCTAAAAGATTTGAAATTTTGATAAAACATGACCAAAATATCCTTCAGTGGCAAGTTTTCGTGTAATTCAATCATTCAGTCAAACAACATCTCAGATGAGCTATGATTATGAAAATATGTCAAACCCAATCACTTATCTTTATCTATCTCAATCTGAAGGTGATGATTTAGTTGATATATTAAAATTTTTTTTCTAATTATCATCCTGCTTTGGTCAAAGACTTTCAGAATCATCATCCTATGAGATCACATAGGATGTTCGCTCTCCTTATTAAGAGTGATTGATCCCTTATTGATCACTCCAATCTCCATGCATACTTCACCATATCTAGAACACTCCACACAAGGATCAAAGAATCAAACTATGTAGTGAACCAAAATATGGATCCATATACACAAGGTACCATGGTGACCTCAGGTCTAAGAATCACTTACACAACTCTCACTAGAGAATCATCAGTTGATATGTAAATAAGACTCCATCTGATATTTTCTCATAGATCAATTCAGTGAACTCATTCTCTAATGAGCACTAATATCCTTGTATTAGTGTCACCACACAAGTGGTTGTGAGATTAACCACCCTCATTTCTGAGCATACATAGGACATGCCAGTCTTACCAGTATCATTGATCTCCAGCTCAATGTACCAACGACTAGAAATATTTTATGCTAGGACTATCAAGGATTTAGGTCTCACTGATGTGATCTTATCATGATCCTAAAACCATGTCCGGACTTATGGGGTTCATTATAATCTTAAGAACAACAAGATGCAGCATATAATGAATCAAAAATATCTATTTTATTAAAATAAATATTAATTATATGAATTTGAAAGATAAATTATAAAATACATCCTATCTCATCCCATATGTAATTGGCTTGTGGGGCATAATTCTTTCAATCTCCCACTTGCACTAAAGCCAATCACCCCTATACTTGATGCCCATGCTATCAAGATGGCGATCAAACTATTGCATTGATAAGGCCTTAGTGAATGGGTCCGCTATATTATTCTTGGTGTCAACTCACTCCATAATCACATCACGTCTTTCGATAATCTTTCGAACAAGGTTGAACCATCTTAGGATGTGCTTGGATTTATGATGAGACCTTAGTTCTTTGGCTTGAGCAACTATCCCAGTATTGTCACAATAAAGAGGCACTGGTTGTTCAATCTCTGAAACCATACCCAACTCTGTGGTGAATTTTTTCATCCAGACGACCTCCTTAGCAGCCTCACTTGCAGCAATATACTCAGCCTCAGTAATCGAGTCAGCAACAGTTTGTTGTTTGAAACTTTTCCAACTTACTGCACTACCATACAGGATGAATACATACCCAGATATCGATTTGCTATCATCCAGATCAGATTAAAAATTAGAATCGGTATAACCTTTTAGTTTTAAATCAGATCCACCATATATCAGAAAAATATCTCTAGTCCTTCTCAAATACTTCAGTATGTTTTTCACAGCTTTCCAATGATCTTCTCCAGGATCAGCCTGAAATTTGCTTACAATGCCCAAGGCATAAGCAACATCAGGTCTGGTACATCACATAGTATACATTATTGATCCTACAGTTGAAGCATAAAGAATAGAACTCATTCTATTTCTCTCTTCAGGTGTCTTAGGAGACATCTTCTTAGAGAATAGTATGTCATGACCTATGGGCAAATAACCTCTTTTACTTCCCTCCATATTGAACCTCTTCAACACAAGGTCAATTTACCTAGACTGAGACAAGCCTAGCATCCTATTCGATTTATCCCTATAAATCTTAATACCAAGTATATAGCACACCTCACCCAAGTCTATCATAGAAAACTTTTGTGATAGTCAAGTTTTGATCGATTATAACATCGAGATATCATTCCCAATGAACAGTATGTCATCGACATAAAAGACCAAGAAGATAATAGAACTTCTACTAATCTTCTCTTATATACAAGGTTCATCCATATTTTTGATAAAGCCAAACGATTTGACTGTCTCATCAAAATAGATGTTCCAGCTCCTCGATGCTTGTTTCAGTCTATATATGGATCTATTCAACTTGCATACCTGATTTGCTCTCTCACTTGAGATAAATCCTTCTGACTGAGTCATATAGACTTCTTCCTCAAGGTTTTCATTGAGGAAGGCAGTCTTGATATCTATCTATCAGATCTCATAGTCATGGTATGCTGCAATAATAAGCATTATTCGAATAGACTTGAGCATGGCCTTATAGGTCTCTATCTGGTCACAAGCTTGTCTAAAACCTTTTGCCACAAGCTTGGCCTTATAGGTCTCTATCTGGTCATCTACTCCAATTTTTTTTTTGAAGACCCATTTGCAGCCTATTGGAGTCACACCCTCAGGTGCATCAACCAAAGTCCATACTTAGTTGGCATACATGGAGTCCATTTCAGATTTCATGACATTTAGCCACTTGTCGGAGTCACTACTCATGATAACTTTCGAATAGATCATGGGATCATCATTCTCAATGATGTAGGTTGTATTGTCATTCTCAATGACAAATCCATACCTGAGTGGTACATTACGTACTCTATTCAACCTTCGAAGAGGAGATGTGTATAGTGGTTGTGTAGGAACCAGATCTAGGGTTTCAGAGTTAGATCTTGAAACTTTTTCAAGATCATACAGCGGAAGACTAAAATAAATCAAAATTTATTTTCTAAAACTAGAGAATCACTAGATCTAAGATCCTATTACATGATTATTATATAGCATTAAATCAAAAATTAAAATATATAAATATAGCATGAACCACATGTTGATCATATCAACATGTTTCTATACCACATCTAATGTATGTATTAAACAATAGATCAGATCTATTACCTTACAAGTTAGATGCTCTAACCTTGCTAATCCGAGCTTAAGGATGATGTTGCAAGCCGCACATGCATCCGACCTCTAGGAGTCGTCCACACGAGCCCACGAATCTCGATCAGAAGTCCTGCTTCAGGAAATCAGCACAGTATACTAGTACTGCGCGATCCTTCTTTGATGGTTGATCAGGTGCCTCCTTCTTCTTGATTTGGACTCCTCCAAAGATGGAAAGTAAAAGGAAGAGTTTCAGATCTGAGACACTCTCAGGAAACTCAATATGGAGGGAGGAAAGATATGAAAACAAAAAATCCTAGAAGAAGACCCTCTTCTTCTTCACGTTTTTCTCTCTAGACACCCTAACTTGCATCTTTTATATCTCCACAACCCAAAGGTATTTATCTCTGATTTTTGGATGGAACAAAGGTCTATCAAATCTCTATCCTTTTTTAAAATTTCACAAAGAAACTCATTTTATATAGAGAGATATGATAGAGTCCTTATCTAGGTCAAATACCTAGTCAAGGCTTATCCAAACATGGCAAGTTAAGGGACGCCCAACTCTTGAGCACCTCCTCCATATTTTTGTATATGGATCATTAGCAAAGGGTGCACAATATGTACCCTAAAAGCTATAAAAATTTTAAAAAAAATTTGGATAAATTCGGTGCAAAATTGAAAGAGTTTTGGATTTCTAAAACTCTATCTCATAGAATTCGAAATCCAAACTTATTCCTTTTTGATTTGATCCAAACCACCTTCCATGTAAGAAAGAAGAGAGGAAACCTTTTGTGAACATGGGAGAGACCTGGGAGAGGGCTTTTGTCACACAAAATAAGTGGAGATTGGCGTTGAATAAGAGAGAGGGCGTGGGGAAGGCTTATATGGCGCAAGGTGGAATCCTAGTCTTACTAGGATTCTATCTTATGACTTGTTTTAATTTGGTTTCTCAAACCAAATCAAATCAAAATTAGATCAACCTAATTAAAATAGGTCTTAACCCAATTAAAAATCTAATTTAATCAGATTAAATTAGATGTAAATCTGATTTAATTTTCTAATCAAATTAGAAATTAGATTGATCCAAGTCCTAGTTGAACTAGGACTAGTTTTTCCTTGCACTTGGCTTATCCAATAAACCAATTGGACTTGATCCAATCAAGTCCAAAATAAATTTAATTAAATTATATTTAATTAAACTTAATCTCAGCCCATTGGCTTAATCAAATTAAGCCAATTAGCAATCGAATTGCTAATCGATCCTCATGTAATACTTGTACTGAGTTAAATGTCAATCGTATTGATCATTTAACCCTAGAACGATTCTTAATCATTGATCAACCATCCGATCAGATCATAAACTCTAATGTGTGTGATCTCATAGGTCTGAACCTAAGCCAGTAGCACAGAAATAAATTTTGGTACCAATCGAAGTGACCATCTAGCAATGGTACCCGACGACCGGATAGGTCGAATATGTAGAACAACATCCTTAGAACCCATGCGGATATAGTTTTCATATAATTCATCTCCTCGACCAAAATGATCATAGGACACCCCAGAGTTCAACTGTAAACTCTGATCAGGTTGTCCACATTATATTTCAAAATATCAAATCCATCTGATGGATTACCCTGGCCAAGGTTTTGCTAAATTGAAATACAGCGACTCATTCTTTTCCAACTCTTAGAGTGGTCAATCCCATCTCGATCACACTCTGACTTCACAAGTACTTGACTGTGCCCAGAAGCCTTCCATCCCTGAATTAAAAATTCAGTTAGTCCAGTACCAAAGCACAGTGAGTTGCTTGCAAGTCACTGAGGCGATCTCAAGTCTAAGGGACACTTATACCTATATCCCATCAGAGACATTCTCGACAGCAGAATGCTTTGGAGTTGGTCACGTTCAATGATGATGTACCCTTACATCTTACCTGTATGTCATACCAGTGTCTCCACACTCCTTGGTTAAGAGGACAACCGACCCATATGGCCTACAGCGACCTATGCTCGATAGAAGCTGTCGTCCTTATTAACAGCTTATCATTTGGTCGTGAACAGTTTTAAGGACTAATCGATAAATCCTCTGTTTATCGAACTTAAATAGTCCTAAGGACTTCATCATAACAACGGAGTTCATTAGAAGATGAAAGCTTATGATGAAGATGCCAAATATATTTTATTTATTAACAAATCAATTACAATGCTTGATTGCTCAACCGTCAACAGCTTGACGATTGGCTTTTTTGGGACATATTTTCCAACAACTCCTACTTGTCCTAAAGCCACTCGGCACAGTATCTAATACCCATCTTCGACTTGTGGTTGTCGAACTCCTTTATCGCCAGGGCTTTAGTGAAGAGGTCGACTAGGTTCTCCTTTCCGTCGATCTTCTGAAGGTCTTCTTGGAATTCTCCATGCTGAACCTCTTCAGCATAGTGTCTATGTACATGGACTGGGATAACCCAAGCATCCTTTTAGATTTATCCCTATAGATATTCATCCCTAGGATGTAGGATGCTTCACCCAAGTTCTTTATGGAGAATTGTGATGACAACCAAACTTTTATTTTCTATAGTGCGGAGATGTCATTTCCGATTAAGAGAATGTCATCCACGTACAAGACAAGGAATACCACAACTGGACCATTTGCCCATTTATAGATGCAGGGCTCTTCTCCATTCTTAATGAAGCCATACGTTTTGATCACCTTATCAAAATGCATGTTCCAAATCCGAGAAGCTTGCTTCAGTCTATAAATGGATCTCTGAAGCTTGCACACCTTGGACTCATCTGTGGATGTAAACCCCTCAGGTTGTATCATATACACCTCTTCAGTCAGCTCTCCATTTAGAAAAGCTGTCTTTACATCCATCGCCAGATCTCATAATCCAGATGGGCAGCTATTTCAAGCATTATGCGAATGGATTTGAGCATTGCCACAGGGGAAAACATCTCGTCATAGTCAATACCATAACATTGACGATACCCCTTGGCGACCAGACGGGCTTTATAGGTCTCCACCTTTCTGTCTGCGCCCCTCTTCCTTTTGAAGACCCATTTACACCCAATGGGTTTAACCCCTTCAGGTGGGTCAACCAATGTCCATACATCGTTGACGTTCATGGACTCCATTTCGGATTTCATGGCTTCAAGCCATTTCTCGAAATCAGGTCTCTGCATTGCATCCATATAGGTGATCGGATCCTCATTATTCTCATCAAGTTTGATGGGATCACCGTCCCAGATCAAAAAATCGTAGTATCTGTCCGACTGACGCAGTACTCTACCGGATCGCCTTAATGGTGCAGGTATATTGGGCTCCGGATCTAATCTAATCATATCCGACTCAGGTTCAGCTATTGGTGTCGGTCCTTCTACCTGTTGAACTTCATCAAGTTCAACCTTAGAGGCAATGGTTCCTTCATCAAGGAACTCCTTTTCTAAAAAGATTGCCTTAAGGCTGACGAACACCTTTTTGTTCATCAGTATGGTAGAAAAAATATCTTTTTGTCTCTTTGGGGTATCCTATGAATGAGCATTTGTCAGACCTAGGTCCAAGTTTGTCTGTGACTAATCATTCGACATAGATCGGGCACCCCCAGACCCTAAGGTGTGAAAGTGCTGGCTTACGTTCCGTCCATATCTCATATGGAGTCTTAATTACAGACTTACTTGGAATCCTATTTAACAGATAATAGGCCGATTCGAGTGCATATCCCCAGAAGGATATCGACAAGCTAGCAAAACTCATCATGGATCGGACCATGTCTAACAGAGTCTGATTCCTCCTTTCAGACACACCATT
This sequence comes from Elaeis guineensis, assembly GCF_000442705.2. Taxonomy (NCBI): domain Eukaryota; kingdom Viridiplantae; phylum Streptophyta; class Magnoliopsida; order Arecales; family Arecaceae; genus Elaeis; species Elaeis guineensis. The sequence goes on from NC_025993.2 coordinate 59,463,792, forward strand.
ATGCTGTGGTGTTCCTGGAGGAGTCCATTGGGAGAGAATCCCATTCTCTCTTAGATATGTGAGAAACTCACTAGAAAGGTATTCTCCTCCTTGATCAGATCGAAGAGTTTTAATACTCTTCCCAGTTTGTTTTTCTACTTCACTTCGGAATCATTTGAACATTTCAAATGAATCCGACTTATGTTTCATCAGATAGACATATCCATATCAGGATAGGTCATCCATGAAAGTTATGAAGTAGAAATATCCACCTCTAGCACTGATGCTCATGGGCCCGCATACATCAGTATGTACTAGGCCCAAGAGCTCAGTAGCTCTCTCACCTTTTCCAGTAAAAGGTGACTTGGTCATTTTACTAAGAAGACAGGACTCACAGGTTGGAAGTGATTCACAATCACTGACTTCGAAGATTTTCTCTTGAGTCAACCTGTTTATTCTGTTCTTGTTTATATGACCGAGCCTACAGTGCCATAAGTAGATATCTGACACACTATCTAATCTAGGGTGCTTGCCAGTGGAATAGACTCTTATCAGGCTTGATCTTTTTGGTCTGGCTCTGCACTGATGTTCCAGCCTGAACTTGCACCTTCTTCACTTTCTTCTTCTTGTTCTTCTTCCCTTTCTCAAAGGGTTGAGAACCAGAAGACGAACCTCCCACTGAGTTCACCGACTCCTTGTGAAGTTAGTGATCCTTCTCAAAGTTCTGAAACAACCCCAGTAACCCATGGTAGTTTACTTCAGGCTTTGTCATTCTATAATGAGTGAGGAATGGGAGATAAGACTTGGGCAGCGAGTTCAGTATTGCATCTTTCCCAAGCTGTTCATGCAAGGAAAAGCCGAGCTTGCTCAATCGTTCCATCAGCTCGATCATATACAATACATGATCAGTGATAGAGGCACCATCCCGTATTTTGGCGTTGAAGATGGCATAACTAGTCTTGTGCCTCTCCACGTCATCGGGTGTGCCAAAGGCATCCTCCAACACTTGAAGCATGTCCTTTGGCTGAGCCAACTCGAATCTGTAACTGAATTCATTGCTCATGGTAGCCAGCATGATACAACGCACCATAGTCCGATCACTGAGCCACTTCTGGTAAGTGTCTCAGACTGTTCCACGTGCATTGACAACTGACTCCTCAGGTGCAGGATCCATTATCACATATAGGATCCGTTCATGCTCCAGGACTATCTTCAACTTTCGGTACTAGCTACCGAAGTTGGGTCCTACCAACTTATCATTGTCCAACAATGATCGGAAGCGATAGGGAAGTGGCCATATTTGCACAAAGGAGAACCATAACCTAATTAGTAATTGATTCATTAAACCTAAAGATTTGGACTTTAATCAAAAGGTTTCTCCCACTATTTTATTCGAATTGGTAGCCTCTACCTCCAACTCGAGGAATTACCCTAATTCCTTAGCGGGTACTAGAATCCACTTAGACTGCACACAAGCCCAACTTTGGTTGGTCAACCCATGTACATCTAAGGGTAGGTTCATAACCAATTGTTTCTCTAAATAATTTCTAGTAATTTTAATTTTACCCCAGAAATCTAATCAGTAGGCTTTGGCCTCCACTGTAAGGATCCGGTTAGGTCCAACCATTAACATGATCATACTTGGTGTATCTAACCAACGAATGATTAAGCCCAACTTTGGTTGGCTCACCTAACCACCATTAGAGAGACACTTTCAAGTCTTCATATGATGAGTGATAATTCCATTAGTCAACAAGCACCAGGCCTTTGGGTCTGCAATGATTATTGAGTTAATGGACTCATTATCAAACACCTTAATGGGAGGCTATGACTCAGTTATCTCCATAACTTTATCATTTTAAGGATCTAATAATTTTAGAAGATTTAAATAATTTAGAGGATGAGGTTAGATGAACCAGCTTATCATGATCCTCCCACTGGCTTCACCAAGTCAGCTTAAGGGAGACCATTAAAAGGGCTGATCTAGGAGCACCTAAATCAGTCACACTGATTTACCTAGCTGTCATGGGTCAGCTCGAATAGTCAAGTGATCCGATCAAAACATAATTTCACCAAGAGGCCAGGTAAGTTCGATCAGTGGGAGGGTCTGCCAAAGCTTGCCTTAGACACCATCAGAAATGGCCAGGTAAGCGGGCTCCCAATTAAAAACCACCGGTCTGGTTTATCTTAGACACCAACTGGTTTAATTAGTTTCGATTAGATCAACCTAACAGTTCGTGCTAGACCGCTTAGCCAAGAATCAAGTCCATTTGGTTCTCGTTAAAGACATGGACTTGACCAACTACAACTATTGTAATTGATCTAGAGAATCCTTGACCTAATCTAAGATAACAATTGATTAGATTTAGTCAATTCTCTAATTAAGTCCATCTTTAATCTAACCATAGGTCTAACCCAATTAATGGACCTAATTCCCACTAACCCATTAACCCAATGTGTTATGATTTGTGTCTTAGGTTCTTCAATTCACAATCCTAGAACCTAATCAAACAACTTCTTAATTCTTAATTAAGTTTTGGGCTGAGGGTTGGGTTTGGCTTTTCAAAAAATAATTTTTATATTTATAAAATAATTTTACAATATGATTCTACCAACCATATTGCATGTTTGATTCATAATCAAGATACAAGTGAAATAAACATGAAACTACTTTAGATCTAATCTAAACAGGTTCATGTAATTGAAACAATTTTAACTTTAAATAATTTTTTTGCACAAAAATTATTAACAAAGAGATTTTATTTTAGATTTAAATATCTTTTAAATCTAATAAATCATAAATTTAATCTAGATCATATCTAACAAATTTATGATTAAAGATAGATCTACACAAACTAGGACAACCTTTGCACTGTAAGGGGGAAACCTTACAGCAGGACAACCTTGCAGTTTGTGATTGATCTAAAATTTTAATTTTAGATTTAATAATCAGATTATAAATTAGATCTAATCTAAAAAATAATCTAAACATGTATAAATAATCATGTAATAAAGAACCTGGCTCTGATACCAATTGTAGGAACCAGATCTTGGGTTTCAGGGTTAGATCTTGAAACTTTTTCAAGATCATACAGCGGAAGACTAAAATAAATTAAAATTTATTTTCTAAAACTAGAGAATCCCTAGATCTAAGATCTTATTATATAATTATTACATAGCATTAAATCAAAAATTAAAATATATAAATATAGCATGAACCACATGTTGATCATATCAACATGTTTCTATACCACATCTAATGTATGTATTAAACAATAGATCAGATCTATTACCTTGCAAGTTAGATGCTCTAACCTTGTTGATCCAGGCTTAAGGATGATGTTGCAAGCCGCACATGCGTCCGACCTCTAGGAGTCATCCACACGAGCCCACGAATCTCGATCAGAAGTCCTGCTTCAGGAAATCAGCACAGTATGCTAGTACTGCGCTGATCCTTCTTTGATGGTTGATCAGGTGCCTCCTTCTTCTTGATTTGAACTCTTTCAAAGATAGAAAGTAAAAGGAGGAGTTTCAGATCTGAGACGCTCTCAGAAAACTCAAGATGGAGGGAGGAAAGATATGAAAACAAAAAACCCTAGAAGAAGACCCTCTTCTTCTTCACGTTTTTCTCTCTAGACACCCTAACTTGCATCTTTTATATCTCCACAACCCAAAGGTTTTTCTCTCTGATTTTTGGATGGCACAAAGAAATCTCAAATCTCTATCTTCTCCTAAAATTTTATAAAGAAACTCATTTTATACAGAGAGATATGATAGAGTCCTTGTCTAGGTCAAATACCTAGTCAAGGCTTATCCAAACATGGCAAGTTAAGGGGCGCCCAACTCTTGAGCACCTCCTCCATATTTTCATGCATGGATCTGTTATAGCCCAAACCTCAACCCACCAAAGCCATTCAAATGAAAAAAAAAAAAAAAATAGAGCAACCGGGAAGAAGACTCCCGGTAGGAGTCTTCTTCTCCGGCGAAACCCATGGAAATTAGGACTCCTAGGACCCCTCGGAGTCCTAGGGTTCTCTATAAGAAGACCCCTTCCCCTTGAGACTGAAGATCGACCTCCTCCCTCTCTCTTTCTCTCCATTTTTCTCGATCGAAGGCCGCAGACACCTTTTGATTTCTCACCGTGATTGCCGTCGATGAGGTCTCCGGAGGCTGAGGTAAGTTTTCCTCTTCCTCCCCTCTTTCTTCTCCTTCCTCCCCGTGCATTTGTGCGCGGCTGCCGGCGACGAAAGTCGCCGATTTTCGGTCGGGAAAGACACCCTATTTTTGAGCTCTTTTCCTTGAATTTTTCGGCACCGACGATCGAAATTGATCGCCGGCCACCCTCCTCCGTGACCGGGGGAGTGATTCCCGTCGGCCGCCGGCCTCCGCCGCGATGGCCGTGGCCCGAACGGCCGGTCAAGACCGGAGAACCCCCACCGTCCCCTGTTCGGCCTGGAAGGAACCAAGGAAAAAGAAGAAGAAGAAGAAGAAGAAAAAGAAAAGAAAAAGAAAAAGAAAAAGAAGAAAAGAAGAAAAAAGAAGAAAAAGAAAAAGAAGAAAAAGAAAAGAGAAAGAAGGAAAAAAGAAAAAAAAAAGAAAAGGAAAGAAAAAAAAAAGAAGAAAAAGAAAAGAATAATAATAATAATAATAATAATAATAATAAAAATATATATATATATATATATAAGTAAGTAAATAAATAAATAAATAAATAAATAAATAATTGAAATTGATGAGAGAGAGAGTTTCTCTCTCTTCTCTCTCTTCTCTCAGTCTGAACCCTGATTTTCTCTCTCTAGAATTGGACTTTCTCTCTCTACTTTCTCTCTCTAGAATTTTCTCTCTCTAGCTTGTTTCTCTCTCTTGATGGATTTCTCTCTCTCCAAAGTTATCCTTCTAAGATTAGCGTAGTGGAAGGCTTCCTTTGATGATTTTGATCGAGTTCAGGGAAGAGTCTGATTTTAAGTGAGGTCTTGATTTGGGATTTATTTAGATTAAATTTTGAATTAAAATTAATGTAAAAATATAATTTTGAATAATAGGCACGAAAGAATCTCCTAGAAGTTAGTCGATCTATTCATTCAGTGCTCCGTGAAAGGTAAGTAATGAATCATCTTCTCGAGATATTCCATATTTATTCTGAAAATAAATAATTATTCTCTGAAATTATGCATGATTTATGGAATTATGTTTTGAAAGAAAAGTGCTTTTGAAATGTTATGGCATATCGATTTATGCACATGTTTAGTGAAAGATTATGATATATGTTGTGGTACTAAGTGTTTTGATATAGATCGAATTTATGCTCTCAGCCTAACTATGTTTCAGTGGGCCCCGCCAATGGAGATTATACGTTGGTACTTTGTGGACCCTGCCAGTGGAGGTTGTGCGCTGGTATTTGTGGACCCTGCCAGTGGAGGTTGTGCGCTGGTATTTCTGGACCCTGCCAGTGGGGGTTGTGCGCTGGTATTCTGTGGACCCCGCCAATGGGGGTTAAACGTTGGTCATAGTCGAGGCTGTTGAGTTACGAGTGTTTTGAATCGAATCGAATTTATGATTATATTATATGTGAATATTTGAAATTATTGGATTTGCATTAAATCAGCATGAAATATATTTTTATGTTTAATTACAGCATTATTCTTGAAAATTATATAATATCCGAAATGTCTGGTTGAGATATTTGTTACTTACTGGGCTGTCTAGCTCATTACCTTTCTTTCTATTTTTCAGATTCAGACAATTAATTTCGAGCGTGGGAAGAAATATTGGGACAGAGCTTTTAGAGGTGAGATTTAACATTGTCAACTTCAATAAACTTAGATCTAATGTTTTATTGTTAGTGGAAAAAATTTTATTGGATGTAAGATATTTGATTTAATTACTTGAATTACAGTCGAATAATAATCATTTGAATTTATTCCGCTGTGATGCATTGATATCGTGATGAGATGCCTTGCATGCTTATGGAGAGAGTTCTTCATAAGTATGTGGCGGTTGCCATGACCCTCGATTCGCAAATCTCGGATCGGGAGCGTGACAATTAATATGGTATCAGAGCATAAGTGGATAAATTATGACACATAGAATTTAACATAATATGAGTGTAGGTGGGTAGAATTAGGAATATTGGGACGTTAAAGTATGAGCATCATAATAAACCCAGGGAAGAGTTTATGCGCTTACTCAACAGAATCCACAGGCTTCCAATACAATGGTGACAGGTATGAAAAATTTCGAGGATGAAATTTCTTTTTAGGGGTGAAGAATGTTATAGCACAAACCTCAGCCCACCAAAGCCATTCAAAGGAAAAAAAAAAACAGAGCAACCGGGAAGAAGACTCCCGGTAGGAGTCTTCTTCTCTGACGAAACCCATGGAAATTAGGACTCCTAGGACAACTCGGAGTCCTAGGGTTCTCTATAAGAAGACCCCTTCCCCTTGAGACCGAAGATCGACCTCCTCCCTCTCTCTTTCTCTCCGTTTTTCTCGATCGAAGGCCGCAGACACCCTTTGATTTCTCACCGTGATTGCCGCCGACGAGGTCTCCGGAGGCTGAGGTAAGTTTTCCTCTTCCTCCCCTCTTTCTTCTCCTTCCTCCCCGTGCATTTGTGCGCGGCTGCCGGCGACGAAAGTCACCGATTTTCGGTCGGGAAAGACACCCTGTTTTTGAGCTCTTTTCCTTGAATTTTCCGGCACCGGCGATCGGAATTGATCACCGGCCACCCTCCTTCGTGACCGGGGGAGTGATTCCCGTCGGCCGCCGGCCTCCGCCGCGATGGTCGTGGCTCGAACGGTCGGTCAAGGCCGGAGAACCCCCACCGTCCCCTGTTCGGCCTGGAAGGAACCAAGGAAAAAGAAGAAGAAGAAGAAGAAGAAAAAGAAAAGAAAAAGAAAAAGAAGAAAAGAAGAAAAAAGAAGAAAAAGAAAAAGAAGAAAAAGAAAAGAGAAAGAAGGAAAAAAGAAAAAAAAAAAAGAAAAGGAAAGAAAAAAAAAAGAAGAAAAAGAAGAAAAAGAAAAGAAGAAAAAAAAAATAATAATAATAATAATAATAAATATATATATATATATATATAAGTAAGTAAATAAATAAATAAATAAATAAATAAATAAAAAATTGAAATTGATGAGAGAGAGAGTTTCTCTCTCTTCTCTCTCTTCTTTCAGTCTGAACCCTGATTTTCTCTCTCTGGAATTGGACTTTCTCTCTCTACTTTCTCTCTCTAGAATTTTCTCTCTCTAGCCTGTTTCTCTCTCTTGATGGATTTCTCTCTCTCTAAAGTTATCCTTCTAAGATTAGCATAGTGGAAGGCTTCCTTTGATGATTTTGATCGAGTTCAGGGAAGAGTCTGATTTTAAGTGAGGTCTTGATTTGGGATTTATTTAGATTAAATTTTGAATTAAAATTAATGTAAAAATATAATTTTGAATAATAGGCACGGAAGAATCTCCTAGGAGTTAGTCGATCTATTCATTCAGTGCTCCGTAAAAGGTAAGTAATGAATCATCTTCTCGAGATATTCCATATTTATTCTGAAAATAAATAATTATTCTCTGAAATTATGCATGATTTATGAAATTATGTTTTGAAAGAAAAGTGCCTTTGAAATATTATGGTACGTCGATCTATGCACATGTTCAATGAAATATTTATGATGTATTATGATACAAAGTATTTTGATACGGATCGGATTTATGCTCTCAGCCTAACTATGTATTTGTGGACCCTGCCAGTGGGGGTTGTGCGCTGGTATTTCTGAACCCTGCCAGCGGGGGTTGTGCGCTGGTATTCTGTGGACCCCACCAATGGGGGTTAAACATTGGTCATAGTCAAGGCTGTTGAGTTACGAGTGTTTTGAATCGAATCGGATTTATGATTATATTATATGTGAATATTTGAAAATATTTGATCAGCATGAAATATACTCTTATGTTTATTTGCAGCATTATTCTTGAAAATTAGATAATATCTGAAATATCTGGTAGAGATATTTGTTACTTACTGGGCTGTCTAGCTCATTACCTTTCTTTCTATTTTTTAGATTCAGATAATTAATTTCTAGCGTGGGACGAAATATTGGGACAGAGCTTTTAGAAGCGAGATTAGCATTGTCAACTTCATTGAACTTAGATCTATTGTTTTATTGTTAGCAAAAATTTTATTGGATGTAAGACATTTGATTTAATTACTTAAATTACAGTTGAATAATAATTATTTGAATTTATTCCGCTGCGATGCATTGATATCGTGATGAGATGCCTTGCATGCTTATGGAGAGAGTTCTTCATAAGTATGCGGCGGTTGCCGCGACCCTCGATTCGCAAATCTCGGGTCGGGGGCGTGATAGGATTACTAGCAAAGGGTGCACAATATGTACCCTAAAAGCCATAAAAATTTCAAAAAAAATTTGGATAAATTCGGTGCAAAATTGAAAGAGTTTTGGATTTCTAAAACTCTATCTCATAGAATTCGAAATCCAAACTTATTCCTTTTTGATTTGATCCAAACCACCTTCCATGAAAGAAAGAAGAGAGGAAACCTTTTGTGAACGTGGAAGAGACCTGAGAGAGGGCTTTTGTCACACAAAATAAGTGGAGATTGGCGTTGAATAAGAGAGAGGGCATGGGGAAGGCTTATGTGGCGCAAGGTGGAATCCTAGTCTTACTAGGATTCTATCTTATGACTTGTTTTAATTTGGTTTTTCAAATCAAATCAAACTAAAATTAGATCAACCTAATTAAAATAGGTCTTAACCCAATTAAGAACCTAATTTAATCAGATTAAATTAGATTTAAATCTGATTTAATTTTCTAATCAAATTAGAAATTAGATTGACCCAAGTCCTAGTTGAACTAGGACTAGTTTTTTCTTGCACTTGGCTTATCCAATAAACCAATTAGACTTGATCCAATCAAGCCCAAAATAAATCTAATTAAATCATATTTAATTAGACTTAATCTCAGCCCATTGGCTTAATCAAATTAAGCCAATTAGCAATCGAATTGCTAATCGATCCTCCTGTAATACTTGTACTTGGTTAAATGTCAATCATATTGATCATTTAACCCTAGAACGATTCTTAATCATTGATCAACCATCCGATCGAATCATGAACTCTAATGTGTGTGACCTCATAGGTCCGAACCTAAATCGATAGTACAGAAATAAATTTTTGTACCAATCGAAGTGACCATCTAGCAATGGTACCCGACGACCGGATAGGTCGAATGTGTAGAACAACATCCTTAGAACCCATGCGAATATAGTTTTCATATAATTCATCCCCTTGACCAAAATGATCATAGGACACCCCAGAGTTCAATTGTCAACTCTGATCAGGTTGTCCACATTGTATTTCAAAATATCAAATCCATCTGATGGATTACCCTGGCCAAGGTTTTGCTAAATTGAAATACAGCGACTCATTCTTTTCCAACTCTTAGAGTGGTCAATCCCATCTCGATCACAGCACAGTGAGTTGCTTGCAAGTCACTGAGGTGATCTCAAGTCTAAGGGACACTTATACCTATATCCCATCAGAGACATTCTCGACAGCAGAATACTCTGGAGTTGGTCACGTTCAATGATGATGTACCCTTACATCTCACCTGTATGCCATACCAGTGTCTCCACACTCCTTGGTTAAGAGGACAACCGACCCATATGGCCTACAGCGACCTATGCTCGATAGAAGCTGTCGTCCTTATTAACAGCTTATCATTTGGTCGTGAACAGTTTTAAGGACTAATCGATAAATCCTCTGTTTATCGAACTTAAATAGTCCTAAAGACTTCATCATAACAACGGAGTTCATTAGAAGATGAAAGCTTATGATGAAAATGCCAAATATATTTTATTTATTAACAAATCAATTACAATGCTTGATTGCTCAACCGTCAACAGCTTGACGATTGACTTTTTTGGGATACATTTTCCAACAAGTTGTGCCTCAACAATGGGCACATCTGGTTGCGAACCATTTGGTGAGTCCTAAATGGATTGTAGATTTTGAACTTTCTCAAGTTCAACAGACCTCCCACTGCCTCCTTCTTGGATAAACTCTTTCTCCAAGAAAATGACATACCTACCAACAAACACCTTTTGTTGAGTAGTGTTGCTCCTAGATTGATTTTGATGATTACAAAGTAGATTGAAGGGATACAAATAATTTTAAAATGAAAAAGTCCTTATGCTCTTCAAGGGCAAAATCGTAATTTCACTAAAATCCTGATTTGATAGTACCATTTGGTAGAACAAATGATTTGAAATCTATTGGTGAAAATTTCATTGTGTTTGGACTTATATTTTTGAAGTTATGAAGGTTTGAAGTGCATGAGTCGACTCATGAGTCAACTCATGGCACTATGAGCTGATTGGCACGCAAAAATTCCCTTTGGCACGCTAGTTTTCTGGCTTGGCACGACCTGTGAGTCGACTCATGAGTCGACCCACAAGGCATGAGTCGACTCATGAGTCGACCCCTGCTGATTTGAGTCAAGAATTTTCAGAAACGCATTCTCTGATTTTTGCAACAGAGGTCGACTCATGAGTCGACCCCTGAAGCATGAGTCGACTCATGAGTCGATCCCTGCGACGGAAAATGTCAGCAATGGCTATTTTTTTGCCCGTTTTAATTGCCTTTTATGCTTCCTAAAAATCCTCTAACGGCTCTTTATCTGCCTAAATTGTTTTCTCTTGCTTCTAATGTCATAAAATGCTTTAAATAGTGAAAGAAATTGCAGATTAAATAGCAGATCAAACGTGAAATCAAAAACGAAAAAAAGAAGAGAGAGGATCCAAAATCTGCACGAAAAAGCCTGAGATCAACGAGATATTTGAGAGAAAAAGAAAAGAGGATCCAAAATCCACACGAGAGATTGTGAAAGAGATTCAAGAGCTTTCAAAGAGAGGATCTTTCACGCCTATTGTTTCAACTTTGATCTAGAGATCGTTCAAAGCTTTCAAGAGATCTTCAATCAACGATCATCCTCTTCTCAAGTGTTCATTCAAGCGTTCATCCACCTTGAGAAAATTCAAAAAGGGTTTCTTCATTTGAGTAAAGTTTTTATTGTTATATTCGCTCATTTAAGGAGCTGTTATTGTATTAATCTGTGCTCTAAATTATCTTACTCTTGTAAGTAATTGTTCTTATTTTTGGAGGATTTCCAAAACAAGGAAAGGTTGATCCGAACCTGAAATCGGAGTGTTTTGGGTTTATTTGTACCCAGAAAATAAGTGATCTAGCTTGGGATAGCTAGTGTCGGAGTTTCCGACGTTTTGTATTTAGGTTGAATACAAGCATAGTGGATTGAAATTCCCAAGTAGGAGCTTGGGGAGTGGATGTAGGTGCAAGGTTGGCACCGAACCACTATAAATCCTTGTGTTTGTGGTGTGCTTTATCGCTTTACCTTATTTCTTTATTATATCCTTGCAATTCTGCTTCAGGTAATTAATATTGAATTAAAATCTTTGTCTTGTTCATCATAAGTTATAAATTAAGTCTAAATTTTTAGAAACCCAATTCACCCCCCCCTCTTGGGTTGCATAGCTGGGCAACAAGTGGTATCAGAGCCCGGTGCTCTAGCCCTTCTTTGATCTAACAATCAAAGAGTCAAAGATCTATGGCAACCCATGTTGGTACCTCTCTAGCCGAGGGGCAATCAACAAACCGACCTCCACTTTTCAATGGGTCTAATTACACCTATTGGAAAGCTTGGATGAAGATTTTCATACAAGCACTCGACTATGATATGTGGAGTATCATAGTGAATGGTCCTCACACACCCATCAAGATTATAGATGGTGAGGAGTCAACCAAACCCGAGAAAGAATGGGATGAGGTTGACAAGAAATTGGCACAATTAAATGCCAAAGCCATGAATGTTCTTTATTGTGCACTAGATGCTAGTGAATTCAATCGCATTTCTACTTGTGCATCTGCTAAAGAAATATGGGATAGGTTAGAAGTAACCCGTGAGGGAACAAATCAAGTAAAAGAGTCTAAAATAAACATGCTTGTACATAAATATGAATTGTTCAAAATAGAGCATGATGAGTCCATAACTGCCATGTTTACTCGTTTTACTGATATAATTAATGGTTTGAAGAGTCTTGGCAAATCTTATACTAACAGTGAACTTGTAAGGAAGATTCTCAGGTCACTGCCAAGAACTTGGGAAGCCAAGGTGACTGCCATCCAAGAAGCAAAGGACTTGAACACTCTACCTCTAGAAGAGCTTCTTGGATCCTTGATGACTCATGAACTTAGCATGAAGCAACATCAAGAGGATGAAGTCAAAAAGAAAAGAACCATTGCCCTCAAATCCACAACTTCGCCTGATTATGAAATGGATGAATCTGAAGATGAAGAACAGGATGAAGAGATGGCACTCATCACCCGAAAATTTAAGAAGTTTCTAAGAAAAAGGAAACAGGGGATGAGAAAGAAATTCACAAAAGAGGAACAAAGCAAAGAAAAAGAGAAAGATCAACCCCTTACATGCTACGAGTGCAAGAAGCCGGGACATTTCAGATCCGAATGTCCACAACTGAAGAAAGGTCCCAAAAAGTTCAAAAAGAAGGCAATGATGGCGACTTGAAGTGCGAGTGATGACTCAAGCTCCGACGAGGAAACCTCAACAGAACAAGCCAATCTGTACCTGATGGCACATGAAAATGAGGTAACTTCTAAATCCACTAGTGAATTCACATTTGAAGAATTGCATGAAGCATTCTATGACTCAATTGATGAATTAAAGAAACTAGGGAAGAAAAACAAAGAACTGAAATTGGAAAATCAGTCCTTAGTGAAACAAGCTGAAATCCTTTCAATTGAAAAACTCACCTTGAGTCAAGAAAATCAAAACTTAAAGGATGAAATTAACAAGCTGAAATCTATAGTAGATAAGTTCACCTTAAGTTCAAACAAACTAAATATGATCCTTGAAAATCAGAAAGCTATATATGATAAGGCTGGACTTGGCTATAAACCTCTGAAGAAACAAAAGTTTCTGAAGGATATTTATGTAAATTATTCAAGTAACAAGTCTACAAATATTACTTGTTTCAAATGTGGTAGAATAGGACATAAATCATACACATGCCTCAAATCTACAAATACAACTATAAAGAAAATATGGGTTCCAAAAGGAACCATTTTGACTAACCCAAAAGGACCCAAGAAAGCTTGGGTACCTAAGACAGAAACTTGACCTTTGCTTGCAGGTGTGTCTAGCATCCCAAGAAGGAAACAGGAAATGGTATCTTGACAGTGGATGCTCGAGACACATGACTGGTGATGAATCACAATTCATCACGCTTGATGCTAAGGATGGAGGGATGGTCACCTTTGGAGATAATGACAAAGGAAAGATCATCGGGATAGGTAACATTGGTATCACTCCCTCCAAATACATTGAGAATGTTTTACTAGTTAAAGGTTTAAAGCATAACTTACTTAGCATTAGTCAATTCTGTGATAAAGGGTATAAAGTAGTTTTTGAATCATCTGTTTGCATTGTGACTAGTCCTATTAACGATGGCATTAAATTTATAGGACATAGGCATGGCAATGTTTATATGATAGATTTGAATGACTTAGCCAAATTAGACATGCAATGCCTAGTATCCTTGAATGCTAAAATCAATGAGACTAGTTGGCTATGGCATCGTAGACTTGCACATATTAGCATGCATTCTCTTTCAAAATTAATTAAGAAAGATTTAGTTCTCGATTTGCCAAAATTGAATTTTGAAAAGGATAGAATTTGTGATGCATACCAATTAGGTAAACAAACTAGAGTATCATTTAAATCCAAAAACACTGTTTCAACTTCTAGACCTTTAGAGCTCTTACATATGGACTTATTTGGACCAACTAGAACCACTAGTCTAGGAGAAAAATGATATGGATTTGTAATTATAGATGATTACTCTCGTTTTACTTGAGTTTTTTTTTTGGCTCACAAAAATGAAACTTTTCATATTTTCACTAAATTTCATCGAAAAGTCTCTAATGAAAAAGGATTTTCAATTCAAAATATTAGAAGTGATCATGGAACTGAATTTGAAAATCAAGATTTTGAAAATTTTTGTGATGAAAATGGAATTGGCCATAACTTCTCTGCTCCTAGGACACCCCAACAAAATGGGGTAGTCAAAAGGAAAAATAGAACCTTAGAAGAAATGGCACGTACCATGCTCTGTGAAAGCAACCTTCCAAGATATTTTTGGGCGGAAGCGATTAACACAGCATGTTACATTTTAAATCGTGCTTTAATTAGACAATTTTTAAAGAAAACCCCCTATGAACTTTGGAAAGGAAGAAAACCAAATATTGCATATTTTCATGTTTTTGGTTGCCGATGTTTTGTATTAAATAATGGCAAAGAAAAACTTGAAAAATTTGATGCAAAATCAGATGAAGCAATCTTTCTAGGTTACTCCTCTACTAGTAAAGCATTTAGAGTTTTCAACAAAAGAACTTTAGTAGTTGAGGAGTCCATACATGTTGTTTTTGATGAATCTAACGATCTTCCTTCAAGGAAGAATGAGGGTGTTGATGATACAGATCCACTAATAGAAGGTATGAAGGAGATCACTCTGAAAGATTCAGCAACTCCAAAAGACAAGGATCAAGAAGACGAATAAAATGAAAGAGGTGAAGAAATTCAAGAACAACCTCAAGGTACAAATGACCTACCCAAGGAATGGAGGTATGTTCACAACCACCCTAAGGAGTTAATTATTGGTGACCCTATGCATGGGGTAAAAACCCGTTCTTCACTTAGAGATGTAGTTAATCATTGTGCTTTTGTATCTCATCTTGAACCTAAAACTTTTGAAGAAGCTGAAAATGATCATAATTGGATTAATGCTATGCAAGAGGAACTTAATCAATTTGAAAGAAATAATGTTTGGACCTTAGTATCAAGACCTAAAGATTATTCAATAATTGGAACAAAATGGGTCTTTAGAAACAAATTAGATGAGCATGGAAATGTAATTAGAAATAAAGTAAGACTGGTTGCTAAGGGATATAATCAAGAAGAAGGAATTGATTTTGATGAAACCTTTGCACCTGTTGCTAGATTAGAAGCTATTAGACTTCTACTTGCATATACTTGCTTTATGAATTTCAAGTTATTTCAAATGGATGTTAAAAGTGCATTTTTAAATGGATATATCTCTGAAGAAGTATATGTAGAACAACCCCCTGGATTTGAAAATCATGCTCATGTCTTTAGATTAAATAAAGCTTTATATGGATTAAAACAAGCACCTAGAGCATGGTATGAAAGGCTAAGCAAATTTCTACTAAATAATGGTTTTTCAAGAGGCAATGTAGATACAACCCTATTTATTAAAAGAAATCAAAATGATATGCTAATTATACAAATTTATGTTGATGACATAATTTTTGGGTCTACTAATGAATCCCTTTGTCAAGACTTCGCTAAGCTTATGCAGGGGGAGTTCGAGATGAGCATGATGGGAGAACTCACCTTCTTCCTCGGACTCCAAATTAAACAATCAAAAGAGGGAATCTCCATCACCCAAAGCAAGTACACCAAGGAACTACTCAAAAGATTTGGAATGGAGAACTGCAAACCAATTGGCACACCAATGAGTCCCTCAAGTAAGCTTGACAAGGATGATGAAGGTAAAAGCGTAGACTTAAAATACTACAGAGGTATAATTGGCTCATTATTATATTTAACTGCAAGTAGGCCTGATATCATGTTTAGTGTTTGCTTATGTGCTAGATATCAATCTAATCCTAAAGAATCTCATTTGAATGCTGTTAAAAGAATCTTTAGATACTTAAATGGTACTTAAACTCTAGGGTTATGGTACTCTAAGGACTCACAAATTAACTTATTAGGATATTCAGATGCCGATTTTGCTGGATGTAAATTAGATAGAAAAAGCACAAGTGGAACTTGCCAATTTCTTGGAGTTAACCTAATCTCATGGTTTAGCAAGAAACAAAATTCGGTGGCACTGTCTACGGCTGAGGCTGAATACATTGCAGCCGGAAGTTGTTGTGCTCAAATCTTATGGATTAAGCAACAACTCGAAGATTTTGGAATTAAACTTAATGAAACACCAATAAGATGTGACAACACAAGTGCCATAAATCTATCTAAAAATCCAATTCAACACTCAAGATCTAAATATATTGAAATAAGACATCATTTTATAAGAGAACATGTTCAAAACAAAAATGTAATTCTTGAATATGTTTGCACTGAAAATTAATTAGCTGATATCTTTACAAAGGCCCTTAGTGAGGATAGATTCTGTGAAATTAGGAGAAATCTAGGAATTCTAGATCTATATGTCTAAAATTTCTCAATTTCCAAGAATTGATTCTTAGAGCTCAATTTTCAACATCTATCTTGGTTCCAAAAGCTCAAATTTATCATTCTAAAAACTTATCATTGAGCAAAATTCCTTCACTCAAAATTTCAAATTTTTCTGGAATTTATTCATATTTTTCCTGATTTTCTGAACTTCATGAGTCGACCCCCATGAGTCGACTCAATGGCAAACTTGTAAATCCCACCAACTTCATCGGGTTCATTGTTTTTAAACGGGAAACCCTGTTCGTGAGACGACTCATCTTCTCCTTCTAAAAGCCGTCTTCTCCAACTCTTTCTTGCTCCAAATCCAAGGATTAATTCCGAGGCAATTCTCCCTCCTCCTCTCCACCAAAAATCGCCACCTTGATAAGGATTTTTTTTGTGCTTTCTCGCTTTGCTTGGCGCGGTTGGAACGTGCCCTAGCACTTTACCGAACTTCCAAAATCTGCTTCTTTTCTCCACCAAAATCCTTCTTCACTCTCTTGTGATCTCTCCTCCACTCAATTCAAGTCTCCTTGCCTGCTACTATATTGAATATGGCTCCGAAGATGAAACTTCCCCAAAGAAGAAAATCAATCCGTGAGCCTGAAGAAATTGTCAGAAAGAAAAGGCAAGCTGGTCAGTCTTCCAGTGCTCCCACTTCAGTTTCAGTACCTGCTCAAGGTCCCTCTCAATCCTCCATTAGCCCCAGTGTAAATCCTCTTTCTGATAGAAAAGTAGAAACCGGGAAGAATATAGATTTTCGGTTCTTTGAGAAAGAAGGCTTTACTTTTGCAAGTAAAATTAAAAATCAAGGATGGAAACTCTACTGCTCCCTTAAGGAAGTCACCTATGTTGACCTAGTTAGAGAATTCTACCAAAACCTACTTTATGGAAGTGGGTCAGTGACTTCAACAGTCAAGAGAATTGATATCTGCTTGGATTCTAGAATATTGGGAGAAATACTTCAGTTGCCTAGTGAAGGATACTCATATATGGAACTCCCAATTAAAGAAGAGGGGATCAGAATTATTTTAGGAGATACCTATTCAGGAAGTTTAAACAAATTGGAAGCAAAGATTTTGTCCATTGAGATGAGGGTCCTGCATCAGATTGTAACAAAGCTCTTCTTTCCTAGGAGTGGTAGACATGACTTACTTTCCAGCAGAGATGTATGTGTCATGTTTCATGTCATCACTCAGACCCCCCTGAACCTCCCTGCACTTATGATAGAGGCCATGAGAGAAACTTTGAACAGATCCAAGGCACACTTGCCTTATGGTATGGCCCTTACTAGAGTATTTAGGAGGTTTGGAGTTAGTTGTGAGGGGGAGGCACCTACCAAGCTATCTCATTTGGATACTTTCAACCAACACAGTCTGCACAGAATGGGAATTACAAAGACTGATGGTGGTTGGATTAAGGGCTCTGAAGAAAGAACTGAGGATAGAGCTGAAACAATAGCTGAAGACAGAACTGAAGGCAGAGTAGAAGAAGAAGGTCCATCTTCTCCTGTACATGATTTCAGGGCAGCATCACCACAGATCCAGTTCATTCCTGATACAGAGGCTGGCCCTTCTGAGTTTACTAGGATGCCCACTCCAGTGTATCAGCCAGAATGCAGAGCACCTCATTCAGAGTTCAGACTGGCTGATGATCAGATCGAGCATATTTCACAGCGTGTGGCTTCTTTGCTGTCTAGCCAGTGGAGTAGTACTTCTTTTGCACCAGGAGCCACCTCTTCTGATCAGACCATGACTCCCCACATCTCCACTGTATTTCAGATAATTTCAGATCAGTCCATCAGGATACAGCAGCTTGAGGACACAGTCTGGAGATTGACTGGCAGAGTTCTAGACTTGCAGGGGCAAGTCCTTGCTTTGGCCCATCCCCAGCCACAGGAGTCAATCATTGAGGTCACAGACCTCACTGCAGAGGCTGGAAGGCTCAGAGGAGCACTAGAGGGTGGATATGAATTACTGAGGAAAGAGGTCCGAGGATCGAGTGAGCATGCTACCACTCAGTTCACTGCTCTACTTCAATCTGTTTTCAGAGCACTGAACGTACTTGATTCTATCAGACTCATGGTATCAGCCCTAGCATCTCAGCGTTCTCAGCCTCTCAGTTCATCTCGCTCTCCTGCTCGTGGCAGAGGCAGACGAGGTAGAGGACGCACTTCTGATCCATCAGCTTCTCATACCATATCTGATGACTCCGATCCATGATTTGTCTTGATCATTACTAGGTCCTAGGTGTTAGTATCTTGTTCTAGGATCTGTACCTTGGGGCCATGTATTGACAAATTAGCTGGTTGATTTTTATTTTATGAACTATGTATTGAAATAATTATGATATTAATGGAATCATCTTTTACCTATATTTCT
Source organism: Elaeis guineensis (assembly GCF_000442705.2). Classification (NCBI taxonomy): domain Eukaryota; kingdom Viridiplantae; phylum Streptophyta; class Magnoliopsida; order Arecales; family Arecaceae; genus Elaeis; species Elaeis guineensis. Next base: position 59,482,498 of record NC_025993.2, read on the forward strand.
ACCTTTTGTAATGATATTGATCATATTTTGGTTATATATATTCTCCTTGTTGAAATATTGTCTTCTCTTTGTTGTTGTTTGCTGTTGATAATTGCTATATTAAGGGGGAGCAAACATCTGTGATATACTCTAAAAGGGGAGAAATTAAAGAATATTTCTGAAAAAGGAAAAGTTAACCATGTCTGATGATGTCAAAAAGGGGGAGAAAGTAAACAATTAAACAAAAAGCAAGCAACTCATTAAAAGCAAAACCCTAAATTATGAAAGAAAAAGGGGGAGAAATTAAACAAAAAGCAATTCAATTATTGAGAAATTAAACAAAAAGCAACCCATCAAAAGCAAAATTACAAATTATGAGAAATTAATTGAAGAGTTTAAAGAACAATACCAAAAGTACAATGCTAAGTACAATGCAATTATGTAACTTTTAAATTACTTCTTTACATATGCTCTGATTTACTTTAAAAATTTAAATATGCTCTGATATATTTCAAAATTCAAACTTGCTCTGATACATCTTTTGAAATTTACCTTGATACATCTTAAGAAATTTAACTTACTCTGATACTCCCTAAAATTTCTTTTAACTTGCTCTGATACAGTGTGAAATTTTCTCTGATACATTATAAAATTTGCTCTGATACAGTGTAAAATTTTCTCGATACATTATAAAATTTACTCTGATACAGTGTGAAATTTTCTCTGATACATTGTAAAATCTTCTCTGATAATATTGTAAAAATTATTTTTCTTGCTCTGATATATTGCAAAATTTATTTTTCTCTCTTGCTCTGATATATCTTAAACTCAAAATGATCTAATACTCTTTTCAAATCTTTATGAAAATGGACAAACTATTTTTGCATATGACCATTTATATCACATGCCAAAAGAATCATACTCTTTTCAAGCATATACACCTATAATGCATTCTTTTGAAATTAGTGATTCATATAAATTTTTTTTGTTCAAATATTTTGTCATCATCAAAAAGGGAGAGATTGTTGCTCCTAGATTGATTTTGATGATTACAAAGCAGATTGAAGGGATACAAATAATTTTAAAATGAAAAAGTCCTTATGCTCTTCAAGGGCAAAATCGTAATTTTACTAAAATTCTGATTTGATAGTACCATTTGGTAGAACAAATGATTTGAAATTTATTGATGAAAATTTTATTGTGTTTGGACTTATATTTTTGAAGTTATGAAGGTTTGAAGTGCATGAGTCGACTCATGAGTCAACTCATGGCACTATGAGCTGATTGGCACGCAAAAATTCCCTTTGGCATGCTAGTTTTCTGGCTTGGCACGACCTGTGAGTCGACTCATGAGTCGACCCACAAGGCATGAGTCGACTCATGAGTCGACCCCTGCTGATTTGAGCCAAGAATTTCCAAAAATGCATTCTCTGGTTTTTGCAACAGAGGTCGACTCATGAGTCGACCCCTGAAGCATGAGTCGACTCATGAGTCGACCCCTACGATGGAAAATGTCAGCAACGGCTATTTTTTTGCCCATTTTAATTGCCTTTTATGCTTCCTAAAAATCCTCTAACGGCTCTTTATCTGTCTAAATTATTTTCTCTTGCTTCTAATGTCATAAAATGCTTTAAATGGTGAAAGAAATTGCAGATTAAATAGCAGATCAAACGTGAAATCAAAAACGAAAAAAAGAAGAGAGAGGATCCGAAATCTGCATGAAAAAGCCTGAGATCAACGAGATATTTGAGAGAAAAAGAAAAGAGGATCCAAAATCCACACGAGAGATTGTGAAAGAGATTCAAGAGCTTTCAAAGAGAGGATCTTTCACGCCTATTGTTTTAACTTTGATCTAGAGATCGTTCAAAGCTTTCAAGAGATCTTCAATCAACGATCATCCTCTTCTCAAGTGTTCATTCAAGCGTTCATCCACCTTGAGAAAATTCAAAAAGGGTTTCTTCATTTGAGTAAAGTTTTTATTGTTATATTCGCTCATTTAAGGAGCTGTTATTGTATTAATCTGTGCTCTAAATTATCTTACTCTTGTAAGTAATTGTTCTTATTTTTGGAGGATTTCCAAAACAAGAAAAGATTGATCCGAACCTGAAATCGGAGTGTTTTGGGTTTACTTGTACCCGAAAAATAAGTGATCTAGCTTGGGATAGCTAGTGTCGGAGTTTCCGACGTTTTGTATTCAGGTTGAATACAAGCATAGTGGATTGAAATTCCCAAGTAGGAGCTTGGGGAGTGGATGTAGGTGCAAGGTTGGCACCGAACCACTATAAATCCTTGTGTTTGTGGTGTGCTTTATCGCTTTACCTTATTTCTTTATTATATCCTTGCAATTCTGCTTCAGGTAATTAATATTGAATTAAAATCTTTGTCTTGTTCATCATAAGTTATAAATTAAGTCTAAATTTTTAGAAACCCAATTCACCCCCCTCTCTTGGGTTGCATAGCTGGGCAACAAGTAGGATTATAGAAGTAGTATCCTATACTCTCCTTGGTATAACCTACAAACCTATATTTTTCTGATCTAGTATCCAGTTTATGTCCATCAATATTTTTCATATAAACTGGGCAACCCCAAATCTTAAGATGCTTAAGATTGGATCTTTTTTCTTTCCATATTTCATATAAAGTGCTAGAAACAAATTCCGAAGGTATTTTATTTAAAATATATACTGCAGCCTCAAGGGCGTATCCCCAAAAGGATAACGGAAGATCCATGAAACTCATCATGGACCACACCATATCTAATAAGGTGCAGTTTCTTCTTTTCGCAATTTCATTTAATTGTGGAGTATAAGAAGGTATCCATTGAGAGAGTATTCCATTTTGTTTCAAATAATCAAAGAACTCACTGGATAAGTATTCTCCTCCTCGATTTGATTAAAGAGTTTTAATATTTTTATTAGTTTATTTCTCGATCATTCTTTGATGCTCTTTCAATTTGTCAAAGACCTCAGATTTATATTTCATTAAATACACATATCCAAATCTTGACCTATCATTAGTAAACATGATGAAGTAAGAGTATCCACCTCTAGCTTGAGTCGACATTGGACCACATACATCAGTATGTACAAGATCCAAAATATCACTCGCCCTATCTCCATGTCCAGTAAATAGAGTCTTGGTCATTTTTTCCATGAGGCAAGATTCACAAGTTTCATATGATTCATAATCATAAGGATCAAAGAAATTATCTTTGTATAACTTTTTAATCCTTAACTCATTTATATAGCCAAGTTGGCAGTGCTAGAGGTATGTGACATTCACATCCTTTCTCTTTCTTTTCTTCATATTATCAACATGAAGCACATTATCATTAAGTGAAAGAAATATAAGACCATTATCAATAAAAACACTTCCATAATATTCATTAGAAATATATATAGAACAACTATTATTCTTTGCAATTATTTCAAAACTTTGTTTCAATAACAACAGTACAAAAATAATATTTCTAACAATATTTAGAATATAATAACATATCTTCAGTTCTAAAATTCTACCCAAAGGCAACTTCAAAATCTTGGTTCCTATGGCTTCGGTCTGAATAGACTCTCTGTTGAATGTATGTCCTAGAAGCCAATCTTGGCTGACACATTTCATATCTCTAGGATATGATTTTATACTTATTGGGCAGTTATATTACCATTCATGTTTATGTGTCCATGAATCATCTAAGGGATTAACAAGATGATGACACATATTCTCAAAGAGTTGAGAATTTGAGACATGTGTCATTGATGATTAATTTCTAAATTACTCCTGATCATAGGATCATCATGGGAATGATGATTGATCTAGATAGACCAGTGCATGGATTACTTTCTTCAAACAGATGGATCTCGAGTCTGCAGTATAGAGACATTGGAGCGAGAGTGCAGGTGGTTGTTAGAGAACAACTAGCACTGAGCGCGACCAACACGAGAAGTCATATGGATGTCTGCTCACTCGTTAGTGACTTTCTCGATACTGTAGTTGTATAATTGGTCTTTTGACCTAAGATGACACTACTGCTCGCAGTGAGACTGCTGGAGCTTGACTAACACATCAACATGGGTCTCAAGGAGCCTTAGTAGTGGATGTTGGTGACAGTTGGTCCACTGTAAGAGCAGGATGTGCATCAAGATGGGATCTATCGATCCTAGTAGAAGAGACTAGTCCTATGAGATTTAAGAAGCTGAGATCTTAAGTCTATGGTCATAGCAGTATGATTGATAGAAAAAAGTTTTCATAGAGTCAAATATGGACTTAAGCTGATTGAATCTATCATATGACCGATGTTAAGGTTTGACGATTCATCCATGACCTACCATTTGGTCAGAACTCATGATAGAGGGACTGTATCATATGCTAACTGTACCTAGAGATTCATCTTTTATTCTACTGGATTGCCACTACATACTGCTAGGTGTCACTGATAGATTATGAGTCTCATGAGGATCATCTTGATGATCAATGATCCTTGATGGGCTGAGTTAGAATTATTCCAATCCATTGAAAAGAGTTTCAATGATATTATGATAGAGATCATAATATATCTCACTACCAAACAAAATAAAATCTATGGGATCACACACAAAAGAGGCTTTTGACTGATCAGATGGTTGAATTATGATTATGAATCGTAACAAGATTTGATTATCAATTTGATTGATAATTGATCCAATACAAATATTGCATTATGTAACTTACTAAAGAGTTAGTGAGTTATAGGAAGATTAATTAGTAATAGAATTGCTAATTGGCTCAATTTGATTGAGCAATGGGGCTTGTATCAAGTCCAATTTGATTGGATTTAATTTGACTCATTATAGATTTGATTTGATCAACCCCAATAGGGTTATAAGATAACTCCAAAAGGATCGGATGATTAGTCCTAGTTGAATTATGATTTGGATTTGATCTAATTTTTAATTAGACTAGGATGTATGTATTCCTAATTAGACTAAAAATCTTCATTTTTTTGGGTGCACCAAATCCTAATTGGATTAAGATTAAAAATTGAGTTTGACTCAACCATCAAGAAAGAATCCAATAGGACTAGGAGTCCTCCTCTAATTAGCAGACATCTAATCTAAATAGATTGGGCTCCAAATTAGATTTGATTTTCTATCTAATTAGATCTAACCTGGTCCTAATATGATTAGGATTCATTGATGTTTTATTGGGTTTAAAACAAATATCTAAAAGAGTCCCATGTGATTGGTATTCTTCCTCCATGCACCACAAATTGAATCCCATGCCAAACCTTGATTTTGTGTGCACACCCCCTACCAAATTTCATGCCACTTCTCCTCCCCTTATCAACATGTAAGAAAGAAGGAAATCCTCCTTAATCAGTATGTAAAATATGGGTGCATAAATCTACTTGTGGGCGGTCACAAAAAATCTAGAGTCCTAGGTAAATTGGACTCTTGATTCCTATCCTATTTCAATCTCATCTCTTGGCCTATAAATAACCACCATATGGAATGTGTAAAAGAGGATTTAGATCAGGTTGGGATGCCCAAAAAGAGAGGATTTGTGCATGGAGAAAAATCATGGAAAAGGGAATGGTGTGTAGATTCTTGGCGTGAGGTATGTTGATGCTTCCTGTCTCTTCTTTCTTGCAACAACCAAGAGTTGGTTGTTAGGACAGCTCTTCCTCTCCCTCTTGTCCATGTTTAGACATGAATGTCTCCTCTTTTCTTTATCAAAAAGTTAGACAAAATTTTTACATCTCTATTATAGAGATTTGGTGCATGGATTTTAGGAAGAAAAGAGAAGAAAAGGTTCTTCTCATGATCTTTAGCGTAGAGATCAAGATCCTCCTACACCTTTTTATTCTCTAAGAGTGTCTTGGAAGAAAAAAAAATTTTCAACCATCAAGATACGATCTCTACAAAGAAGCTAGTATCTCGGTGAGATCAAAAGGCTTCTGATCAAATCAGAGTCTCGTATGGATACCCATAAAGGTCAGACACTTGTACGGTTAAAAAGAATCTTCGGAAGACATCCATGATCATCTAATCACATTGAAGATTGATCCATATCCAAGTATATTTTAAATTTATTTTTCTTTATTTGATTTCTATATCTAAATCTTATCTCACATATGATGATCCTGTTTATAGTTTGAAGATATAAACTTATGCATGCTTAGATTAAATTAGATTTAATCTGAAAATTTTTAAATTTTGCTGCGTACTAATTTTATAAAATTATATGTGCATGAAATCATAAAACTCCAATAGTAGTATTAGATCCACATCATATGCATGAGATTTATATTTAGATTTAAAATCTATAGAGAAAAATTTTAGATCTGAAAGGTTTTGATGTCGTTCTGACATAAGGTTGCCCTTGCATAACTTGTTATGCTGAATGATTGTCCTAGAATGATATTAAAATTTTTAATTAGATTAAAATTTTAAATCTAATTTTTAAAATATATATATGATATATGTTTTATTATTTAGATCTGAAAAGAGTTTCGAGATCTATTTTAATTCATATATATGATATATAAAAGCATATTTAGGGCTGAAATTTATTTCTATGATCTGAACTTGTTTATGTATGTGATATATATTTGTATGCATGATCTGAAATTATTTTGAGATTAAAATTTACTTTTCATACAAAGAATTTAAATCTAAAAAATTTATTTTAAGATCTGAAATTAGTGTTTGTACATGAAAGATTGGTCATGGGTAGATCAAATTAGGTCATATAATTTAATTACATCAAAAAGTTTTTTGATTTGATCATATTGGGTTTGAATTAATTTAACAGTTGATCAAATCGAGTTAAGTATTGATTTGGGTGAGATCAATAGAGTCTAAGATCATATAATTATTGTTGATCGAATCGATTGACACCCATATATAGAATCAATTAATCTAAGGACCTAATTCGGCTCTGTGGCTCGAGTTTGATTCACCTAAGCTAACCTGTTCGGATCAATTAACCGATTGATGTCTAAAGCAAGTAATTAAAAGATGGTTATTTAATTGATTTTGTTCACTTACCTGATCAATTTATTTATGTCTAAGAAAAGCAACGGGGGGACCCCACCAATCTTTACTTACCTGGCCAATTTGATAGATTGAGTCTCAAATATAGTTGCTTGGTGGTTTGATTTAGCCTATGCCAATTGCATCACTCATGTGATAACTGATTAGATGAGATCTAAATCCAAATCTCTCCACAAATATTAAATCCAAGTTCTTCCACCGTTGTAGATGTGCGGGCATGCTATTGATGTTGATTGTTCTCAACTGATCACAGTGGTTCAATTACGTCGAGAACACGCAAACACTCTATTAGTAAAGAGTTGTTGCGGGGTAAAAATGGGGTTGGGCCTATAACTGTTAGGTGAAGGACCTAATGACGGCTTTATATCTGCTTATGAACGGTGGGTCTGACTTAACTAAGAAGTGCGGACAATAACTGTTAGGTGAGCCTACATAACTTAGAGACCAAGTGGCTGCAACATACTTAGAGAAGCATCTGGACAAAGAGTTGTCCATGCATCGATGTTCATTCGTGTTACCAATAACTGTTAGGTGAGGTGCACAGCATCGGTGAGACCGCAGTACCCACTAGAAACTCAATTATCGCATTAGGATTTTCATTTCTTCATCCAAAGAGTGTGGAAGATCTGATAAAATAGTGGAAGCTTCTTTTTGCATCTAAAAGTCTCTAGAGTAAATCATAAAATAAGTACAAACATTCAATTAGAATCTTTGCTCTCTACTGTTCATTGTGTCAGCTTTCAATCCTCTAGCTTGAATCCTAGATATCAATCGATTAACCAAAATCGAGTACATAGACTAGCTCATAAATCTAAAAATTATTCTTAATTTTAAAAAATTAAGTAATATTCTCTATCAGATTATTCTAATATTAACAACTCATCCAACTCATAGTCAACAAGCTATACTTGATGAGTGAATGGATAATGACAATAAAGAGAGGTGCTATGCATAAGCATATGTTCACTGTCAATGATATGTTGATTCATCTACAAATATTGTGAGGTGATCAAAGTCACATAGCGCATGTGATGCATGATGGGCAGTCAGTCAATACTCCTTATTTGATAATGGTCAAGGATATTAAGAAGCTTGAAAGGCTCGACATAATTATCAATAAGGAATTGCTTATGGTTTTGATCTTGTGATCTCTGAATAGTTTATATAGATAGTTTATGGTAAACTACCATATAAAAGACTATCATAGCATCTTATCTGAATTGATCAAAGTATTGCTAACAAAGAAATCTTGAAAGAGTTTAGAGATAAATACCTGGAGAGCCTAAAGAAATAAAGACACACCTAAAGTAGGTATGTCGAAATTACTCAATGTTATCCTCTTCTCCCAGTTGAGCTGTGGACTCTAGTGTAGAGTCGATGAGAAGATAGAGGGCTGAGGAAGTAACTCTTGAATTGGCTATAGGGCAACAGTTGCTGCTGCGACCATAGGTATCTATCCTTTATGATTATCATTTAGATTTAGTTCTTAGAGACGGTCTCTATCATTTGCATGCTGATGCATATGTGAACTTACTTGAGCAAGTAGTGAATGTCATTGGATCTGAAAGATCCAGAATTGAGATAAGCTTAAAGTATATATGGACCCTTAGGCTAAGTCGTATTGGAGAAGAAATGATTAACAAACTGGAGAAATATGAGCTTGGACTCATTGACTGTTGAGTCAAATCTAGTTTGTACATCATCTTTGAGGAAATATGACCAAGCTACTCTTGTAGGACAAGAGAAAAAGGACTATTGAGATACTTATTCTTATACACATTTGATGTGTGTAGCTATGTGATGTGTTAACCAAAGAGTTGTCTCTACTTTGTATATGAGATACAAATCTAAAATTTTTGAAAGATTCAAAGAATTCAGATGTAAGTAGAGAAATAAATCAAAAATTTCTAAAGGTACTTCAAACGGATCAAGGATGCAATACCAATAAAAATTTTTTTTTGATTATCTTATAAAATGGCATAGTTTCATATTAGACTGCTCTTAGAATATCTCAGCTCAACGAGATAAGAAGAGTCAAGGGACTATATGAGATTTGATCTGGTCCATAATGAACTTCACTGATTTATATTTCTTTAGGGACATGCTTTATTTCTATGAAATTAGGTTCTCTCTAAACCTGTTCCTACCACACCATATGAGATATGCATGGTGAGAACTGAATCTTAGTTATTCTAAGATTCAAAGATGTCCAGTCTATGTTTAGCATAGTAGGTGGATATGTTAGAGGATAGGTCTATAAAGCTCATCCTAAAAGAGTTTGGGATACTACTTTCTGAAAGGATTGCAATGTGATTGTGACCCGACATGCTATTTTCTTGAAAAATTATTTAACCAAGATGAAGTAATGGGAGGAAAGTTAAGCTCAAAGAGAGTGTCTCTAAAGAGCAGTGAGCCTTGGGACCTTAAGAACCTATGAGCCAGTAGATGTATATTCCTTCTCTATCTCGTATATATAGTAGCATCTCCTATCTTCTCGAAAGGTATTTGGGTATGCTTGACAGAGGATTTAGAGAAAATAGTTCCTCATAGGAGATGGAGAGTATAGAGATGATCCCAAAACCTACAATGAGACGATGTGAGACATCGACTCCTAGAGAGGGATGTGAAATAGCTTTCCTGAGTAGAGATCTTTTGAAGATTTATATATGGAATAGCCTATGGATTTCATTTCTTGTGATAGGTGATCACAAAGTCTATAATAATCTTGGAGTTGGAACAGTAATTTTGATGATATGATCAAATTATTTGATCAGAAAGGAAGAATTATGTGGTTTTCAAAAAGAGTAAGTGGGAGTGTCCAAAACCGACATCGATTAAAATATGGTTGAATATAGATTTCTCCGTGAAAGATATAAGGCGAGCATTCTAAAGATCTATAGAGATAGATACAATTGGATGCTTGCATTTTCACAAATAAAGTACAGAGACTAGATGCTGAAAGAGTTCAGTATAAAAATCTCAGAGAGGGGTCCGCTACCCTCTCGAGCATAGATATATGTCAAGTATGATGGAACTAGATCTAGGGTTTCAGGGTTAGATCTTGAAACTTTTTCAAGATCAGGCAATGGAAGACTAAAATAAATCAAAATTTATTTTATAAAATTAGAGAATCTCTAGATCTAAGATCCTATTACATGATTATTACATGATATTAAATCAAAAATTAAAATATAAAGAGCAAGAACTACATGTTGATCATATCAACATGTTTCTATACTATATCTAATGTATGTAAAATATAATAGATCAGATCTATTACCTTGTAAGTTAGACATTCTAACTTTACTGATCCAAACTTGAGGATGATGTTGTAAGCCGCACACACATCCGGCCTCTAGGAGTCATCCACATGAGCCCATGAATCACGATCAGAAGTCCTGATCCAAGAAATCAGCACAGTATGCTAGTACTGCGCTGATCCTTCTTCGATGGTCGATTAGATACCTCCTTCTTCTTGATTTAGACTCTTCTAAAGATGAGAACTAGGAGAAGAAGTTTTAGATGAGACACTCTTAGAAAACTTACAGATGGAGGAAGGAAAAAGATGAATCCAGCAACTCTAGAAGAAGACCCTCTTCTTCTTCTCTTTGCTCTAATCCAAACACCTAATTTTGTGTCTATTATATCTCCACGCCCTAAGACTCTTTCTCCTTAATTTTTGGATGCCTCAAAGGACTCTTAATGCTCTATGTTCCATAAAAATTTCATAAAGAAATTCATTTTAAATAGAGATATATGAAGAGTCCTTATCTAGGTCAAATACCTAGTCAAGGATTATCCAAACAAGGCAAGACAAGGGGCGCCCAACTCTTGGGCGTCCCCTCCTTTTTCTGTCATGGACCACTAGCAAAGGGTGCATATTATGTGCCATAAAAGTCATAAAAATTTCAAAAAAATCTGGATAAAATCAGTGCCATAAGAAAAGAGTTTTGATTTCCTAAAACTCTATCTCATAGAATTTGAAATACAAACTAATTCCTACTTTGACTTGATCCACAACCACATTCCATGTAAGAGAGAAAGAGAGAAAAGTTTTGGACATGCGTGAAGACCTAGGAGAGATGGTTTTATCACAAAAAATAAGAGAGAGTGGGTGTGGGATAAGAGAGAGTGGGCGTGGGGGGCTAAGGTGGCGCAAGGTGGAATCCTAGTCTTACTAGGATTCAATCTATGACTTGTTCAAATTTGGTTTCTCAAGCCAAATTAAACCAAAATCAAATCAATCTAATTAAAATAAGTCTTAACCCAATTAAGATCCTAATTTAATCAGATTAAATTAGACTTAAATTTGATTTAATTTTTTAATCAAATTAAAAATAGGTTGACCCAAGTCCTATTTGAACTAGGACTAGTTTTTTCTTGCACTTGACTTATCCAATAAATCAATTGGACTTGATCCAATCAAGCTCAAACTAAATCTAATTAAATTATATTTAATTAAACTTAATTTTAGTCCTTTGACTTAATCAAATTAAGCTAATTAACAATCGAATTGCTAATCGATCCTCCTGCAACACTTGCACTAGGTTAAATATCAATCGTATTGATCATTTAACCCTAGAACGATTCTTAATCGTTGATCAACCATCTGATCAGATTGTGAACTCTAATATGTGTGACCTCATAGATCCAAACCTAAGCCAGTAACACAGAAATAAATTTTTGTACCAATCGAAGTGACCATCTAGCAATGGTATCCGATGGTCGGATAGGTCAAATGTGTAGAATAACATCCTTAGAACCCATGCAGATATAGTTTCCATATAATTCATCTTCTTGATCAAAATGCTCATAGGATACCTCAGAGTTCAACTATCAACTCTGATTAGGTTGTCCACATTGTATTTTAAAATATCAAATCCATCTGATGGATTATCCTAACCAAAATTTTGCTAAATTGAAATACAGCGACTCATTCTTCTCCAACTCTTGGAGTGGTCAATCCCATCTCGATCACATTCTGACTTCGTAAGTACTTGACTATGTCTAGAAGCCTTCTGTCACTAAATTAAAAATTTAGTTAGTCCAGTACCAAAGCACAGTGAGTTGCTTGCAAGTCACTGAGGCGATCTCAGGTCTAAGGGATACTTATACCTATATCCCATCAGAGACATTCTCGACAGCAGAATGCTCTAGAGTTGGTCACATTTAATAATGATGTACCCTTACATCTCATCTGTATGTCATACCAGTGTCTCTACACTCCTTGGTTAAGAGGACAACCAATCCATATGGCCTACAACGACCTATGCTCGATAGAAGCTGTCGTCCTTATTAACAGCCTATCATTTAGTTGTGAACAGTTTTAAGGACTAATCGATAAATCTTCTCTTTATCGAACCTAAATAGTCCTAAGGACTTCATCACAACAACAGAGTTCATTAGAAGATGAAAACTTGTGATGAAAATACCAAAAATATATTTTTATTTATTAACAAATCAATTAAAATACAAGGTTGCTCAACCGTCAACAGATTGACGATTGGCTTTTGGGATATATTTTTCAACAACTTCCACTTGTCCAAAAGTCACTCAGCACAGTATCTAATACCCATCTTCGACTTGTGATTGTCGAACTTCTTTATCGTCAGGGCTTTAGTGAAGGGGTCGGCCAGGTTCTCCTTTTCGTCGATCTTCTGAAGGTCGATGTCACCTCAATCCATGATCTTCCAGACCAGATGGAAGCAGCGCAAAATGTGCTTTGTCCACTGGTGTGCTTTGGGTTCCTTTGCCTGAGCTATGGCACCAGTGCTGTCACAGTAGAGCAGGACCGAACCATCGAGGGAGGGTGTTACTCTGAGCTCAATGATGAATTTTCTCAACCACACAGCTTCTTTTGCAGCATCCGATGTTGTGATGTACTCTGTCTCACAAACAAGTCTGCCACAGTATGCTGCTTGAAACTCTTCCAGCAGATGGCTCCACTATTCAGAGTAAAGATATGACCCGACATGCTTCTACTGTCATCATGGTCAGATTAAAAGCTGGAGTCTGTGAACCCCATCAGTTTCAGATCTGACTCACCATAAACCAACCATTAGTCCTTAGTATTTCTCAAATACTTAAGGATGGCTTTAATCACTTTTCAGTGATTTTCTCCAGGATCAGATTGGTATCTACTCACTACTCCTAGTGAGTATGCCACATCTGGCCTTCTACATATCATGGCATACATGATAGATCCCACAGCTGAAACATATGGGACTCTACTCATACATTCTCTCTCTTCAAGAGTTGTCGGACAATCCTTCTTAGAGAGAGAAATTCTATGGTCTATCGATAGATAGCCCTTCTTGGAATTCTTCATGCTGAACCTCTTCAGTATAGTGTCTATGTATGTGGACTAGGATAACCCAAGCATCCTTTTAGATCTATCTCTATAGATCTTCATCCCTAAGATGTAGGATGCTTCACCCAAGTCCTTCATGGGGAACTGTGATGACAACCAAACTTTTATTTCTTATAGTGCGGGGATGTCATTCCCGATTCAGAGAATGTCATCCACGTACAAGATAAGAAATACCACAACTAGATCATTTATCCATTTATAGATGTAGGGCTCTTCTCCGTTCTTAACGAAGCCATATGTTTTGATCACCTTATCAAAATGCATGTTCTAACTCCGAGAAGCTTGCTTCAATCCATAAATGGATCTCTGAAGCTTGCACATTTTGGACTCATCTGTGGATGTAAACCCCTTAGATTGTATCATATACACCTCTTCGATCAACTCTCCATTCAGGAAAGCTGTCTTTACGTCTATCTGTCAGATCTTATAATCCAAATGGGCAGCTATTGCAAGCATTTTCTGAATGGATTTGAGCATTGCCATAGGGGAGAACGTCTCATCATAGTCAATACCATAACGTTGACGATACCTCTTGACAACCAGACGAGCTTTATAGGTCTCCACCTTTCCATCTGCACCCCTCTTCCTTTTGAAGACCCATTTACACCCAATGGGTTTAACCCCTTTAGGTGGGTCAACCAATGTCCATACATCGTTGACCTTCATGGACTCCATTTTAGATTTCATGGCTTCAAGCTATTTCTCAAAATCAGATCTCTGTATTGCATCCATATAGGTGATCGGATCCTCATCGTTCTCATCGAGTTCGATGGGATCACCGTCTCTGACCAAGAAATCATAGTATCTATCCGACTGATACGGTACTCTATCGGATCACCATAATGGTGTAGGTACATTGAGCTTCGGATTTGATCTAATCAAATCTGACTCAGATTCAGCTATTGGTGTCGGTCCTTCTACCTGTTGAACTTCATCAAGTTCAACCTTAGAGGCAACGGTTTCTTCACCAAGAAACTCCTTTTCTAAAAAGGTTACCTTAAGGCTGACGAACACCTTTTGTTCATCACCATGGTAGAAAAAATATCCTTTGGTCTCTTTAGGGTATCCTATGAATGTGCATTTGTCAGACCTAGGTCCAAGTTTATCTGTAACTAACCGTTTGACATAGACCAGGCACCCCAGACCCTAAGGTGTGAAAGTGCTGGCTTACGTCCTATCCATATCTCATATGGAGTCTTAATTACAGACTTACTTGGAATCCTATTTAATAGATAACAGGCCATTTCTAGTGTATATCTCCAAAAGGATATCAGCAAGCTGGCAAAATCCATCATGGATCGGACCATGTCTAATAGAGTTCGATTTCTTCTTTCAGACACACCATTATGCTGTGGTGTTCTTGGAGGAGTCTATTGAAAGAGAATTCCATTCTCTCAAAGATATGTGAGAAACTCACCAGAAAGGTATTCCCCTCCTCGATCAGATTGAAGAGTTTTAATACTCTTCCCAGTTTGTTTTTCTACTTCATTTCAGAATCGTTTGAATATTTCAAATGAATCCGACTTATGTTTCATCAGATAGATATATCCATATCTGGATAGATCATCCGTGAAAGTGATGAAGTAGAAATATCCACCTATAGCACTTGTGCTCATGGGCCCGCATACATCAGTATGTACTAGGCCCAAGAGCTCAGTAGCTCTCTCACCTTTTTCAGTAAAAGGTCACTTAGTCATTTTACCAAGAAGACAGGATTCACAGGTTGAAAGTGATTTACAATCACTGACTTCGAAGATTTCCTCTTGAGTCAATCTGTTTATCCTGTTCTTGTTTATATGACCTAGCCTATAGTGTCATAAGTAGATATCTGATACACTGTCTAATTTAGGATGCTTGCCTATAGAATATGTTGGTGCAAAAATCTGCTTGCGCCGGAGAAGCTGGAGTCGGGGAAGCCGCGGTCGCCGTCGGGACCTGCAAAGGAAGTCTAAACCGGAGGTGGGGTTGCTCCGGCAAGACCCTCCGACGCTCAAGTCAGTTCTCTGCCTCAACAAGAATGGAGTGCTCGAACGGAGAATTTAGCAAAGTTTTGGGATAAGAAATGAGCTTATCGAATAACGTATCTGGGTCCCCTTTTATAGGCGGAGGAAGCAACGGATTGATGGCGACATTTGTAACCGTCTGGCAGTGGACTGCCCAGGGTCAGGCAGAGTTTGCTGTGAAGCGTAGTGGAACGGACCCGTGGCTATCGCTGGGGCATACCACGTGGAGTCTGCCGCATGAAGTGGGGCGGCGTTTGTCGTCGTGACTTGCCAGTGGATGGGAGAATCGCACAGTATCCGTTGCAGGAGGTGGAGCAGAATCGTGGCCGTTTATCATGGCTGGTCAGGTAGTAATGGAGTCGCGTGGGCGTGGGATCCGTCACAGGGAGTGGAGCAGTGTTACGACCGTTACTGCGGCTTGTCAGGGAGTGATGGAGCTGCGCGGAGTCCGCCGCAGGAAGTGGAGCAGGATCGTGGCCGTGATTATGGCCCGGGAGTGCAGATCTGCTAGCTGAAGCTCGGCAGCGGTCGGAGTCCAGCTCCCGTAGGAGTCCGGACGGAGTCCGCTTGCGGTTGACGTTGTCGGTGGAGTTCGGCTCTCGTAGGAGTCCGGACGAAGGCTGCTTGCAGCTGTTGGAATTGAGGATGAAGCCCGACTCCCGTAGGAGTCCGGGCGGAGTTTCCCTGCAATTAGAGTCAAAGGAGAGGTCCGGCTCCCGTAGGAGTCCGGATGGGGGCTTACCAGCGATCGAAGTTGAGGATGGAGCCCGGCTCCCGTAGGAGTCCGGGGGGAGTCCGCTTGTGGTTGACGTTGTCGGTGGAGTCCGGCTCTCGTAGGAGTCCGGACGAAGGCTGCTTGCAGCTGTTGGAATTGAGGATGAAGCCCGGCTCCCGTAGGAGTCCGGGCGGAGTTTCCCTACAATTAGAGTCAAAGGAGAGGTCCGGCTCCCGTAGGAGTCCGGACGGGGGCTTACCAGCAATCGGAGTTGAGGATGGAGCCCAGCTCCCGTAGGAGTCCGGGCGGAGTCCGCTTGCGGTTGATGTTATCGGTGGAGTCCGGCTCCCGTAGGAGTCCGTCCGGCTCCCGTAGGAGTCCGATCGCAGTTTGCCTTGCAGCCGTTGGAGTCGAGGACGAAGCTCGACTCCCGTAGGAGTCCGGGCGAAGCTGTCCTATAGTCGATGTCGGCGGCGGAGCCCGGCTCCCGTGGGAGTCCGGGCGGAGTTTGCTTGCGGCTGAAGTTGTTGGCGTCGAGGATGAAGCCCGGCTCCCATAAGAGTTCGGGCGAAGTTTTCCTGCAGTCAAGGTTAAAGGCGAAGTCCGGCTCCCGTAGGAGTCCGGACGGGGCTTACCAGCGGTTGATGCTGAGGACGGAGCCCAGCTCCCGTAGGAGTCCGAGCGGAGCTGTCCTGTAGTCGATGTCGGCGGTGGAGCCCGGCTCCCGTGGGAGTCCGGGCGGAGTCTGCTTGCGGCTGAAGTTGTTGGCGTCGAGGATGAAGCCCGGCTCCCATAAGAGTCCGGGCGAAGTTTTCCTGCAGTCAAGGTTAAAGGCGAAGTCCAGCTCCCGTAGGAGTCCGGACGGGGCTTACCAATGGTTGATGCTGAGGACGGAGCCCGGCTCCCGTAGGAGTCCGGGCGGAGCTGTCCTGTAGTCGATGTCGGCGGCGGAGCTCGACTCCCGTAGGAGTCCGGGCGGAGTCTGCTTGCGGCTGAAGTTGTTGGAGTTCTTGGTGATGGAGCCCGGCTCCCGTAGGAGCCCGGACGAAGTTGTCGTGTAGTCGATTCCACTGAGAACTTCGGCTGTGGGCATTTTATACCCAACACCAGTCCCCCTACTTTCGAGTTTGAATTTCAAACGAAAAAAGTACAGAGAGAGAGATGGGCACAGCCGAAACCGTCCCTTCGAATCCTGCGCACTGCCGCCTCCAGATATTTTGGCATTAAATGTGCGCGTGCTGGAGTCTTTTCGAATTGGAGCGGTACGAGGGGACGCTTCGAAATTCCCGTAGGTACACTGACCTAGGTACGGTGCAATTATGATCCTGCCAACCGTCAGCCGCTTTTAGCCGTCTGTCAGGGGGAGTGGGACACGTGTCGGATGCAGACTGGCCTGGGGGATTCGCGATCATCATGGCACCAGATCCCAGGGTCTATTTAAACCTGTCCTCCCACCTTTGGGCATCCTACTCCATTCCTGAGTTCTCGCTAGTGTCTGTCTTCTCTTCGAGAGCCCTGCTTCAGTGAGCGTCTTCTCGAGCCGTAGGCACCTCCCATTTTTCGTCCCTCAGGTCCCTCAGAGTAATATAGGTTAGTGCCAACCTTCCTCTCATCGCCTAGGGGCTTCTTTTCTCGTCATTACTTTTGTGCATCCCTCCAAATTAGTCTTCGGCCTCTCGTTCCCCTTTCGGTCCATCTTTTTAGGGTCCTTTAGATCCCCCCTTCGAAACTGCTCAAAATGTCCTCTGGCTCTTCTGCTCCCAGCAGTTTCGAGAGTTCTTCTGCTTCAAACCCCCAGGTCCCTGTCTCTATGGACGAACCCGCGTCTGGGGCTGGACTTCGCCCGATTTTCGCTCCGGGCGTTATTCCATGTTCTTCGACTTCGGAGGAACTCCTTCTGATAAGGGTTCAGTATGGAGTTCCTTCAGAGTACGACCTGGAGCTACCTGGCCCCTCTGATCGGGCCAGCACTCCCCCTCCCGGTCGCTTTTATTTGTATCAGGAAGCGTTCCGTGTCGGACTCCGGCTTCCGCTTCCTTCCTTTGTCGCTGCCCTCTTCCGCTTCTTGGACATCTCCCTCGCTTTCGTGGCCCCGAATTCCTTTAGGTTTTTGATAGGGTTTCTCTCCCTCTGCCACGTAGTCGAGGTTCAGCCATCTCTCTCCTTGTTTAGGCATTTTTATACCTTCAAACGCCATCCTTCGGTGAAGGACTGATGGTACTTCTCCCCCTAGTTTGGTAAGAAGGGGTTGCTGAAAGACGCCCCTTCTTCGATCCACAATTGGAAGGGAAAATACCTCTTCGTCCATTGTCCGACCCTGGAACTGGGCCTGCCCCCTTGGGGCTCTCTGAGGGATTCTATCCGCCGGGCTCCCAGCTTGGGGGAGGATGACCTCCAGGCCGCCCAGAAGCTTCTAACTTATCCCGCTCCTTCCCTTCCTAATCTTCTGAGGGAGCAGCTTCTTTTCAACATCGGCCTGAGCCCCCAGGATCCAGCGAGTATTCATCTTATCTTTTCTTTTCTTGCCTTTCTCCTCTTCTTCTCTTTACCTCTTTTTCCTCCCCTCTCTTCTTTTTCTTTCTTTTTTTTTTTTTTTTTTTTTTTAGGAATGGACGCCGAAGCAACGCGGATGCTCGCCAGGAGCATGAGAGCTCAGAAGAGAAAGGGCGCGGCGGCCTCCAGATCGGCGAAGAGGGCCAGGGCGGAGGAGACGAGCTTGGCTGCGCCCGTCCAGATGGCCCCAGCCATCTACATTCCCTCAGATGCCGAGCCAGTGGCTCCCCGGGCCTCCTCGAGGAGCCCGTCGACTGGGGCCCCCGCTCCGGGGGTTCGCTCCACGGAGGCGCCCACCGTGGGGAGGAGGAGGAAATCGGTGGCTCGCAGGGCGAGTAGCCACCGAGCTGCTGTAGACGAGTCCATCTGCTCCGAGGAGGGATTGGAGAATCCCTTCAACGATAGGGACTTGATCAGGCGGTTGATCGACGGCTGCATCCTGTCCGACGTCGTGGGGAGGATCGACCGCATCGATCCTGAGCAGCGGGCTTGGGACTCTTTGAGGTCCTTCCTCAAGGTAAACGGATCTTTATTTACATGGTCACTCGTCCTCTGTCGTAATTCTCTATCCATCCTTGCAGATTGGGCACCAGCTCTTCGCCTATATCGAGGCGGTGAGCCGCATGAGGAGGGACATCCTCCAGGCGGAGGAACGCTGCCAAGCTGAGGTTGCCCGCCTGCAAGCGAAGTCGGCTGAAGTAGCCGCCCTCCAGGAGGCCCTGGAAAGAGAGAAGCAAGCCCGGGAGGAGGAGAGGCAGATCTTGGAGGAGTCGGCGAGGAAGGCGGAGGCCGAGGTCGCCCATTTGGTCGAGTAAACTTCGGTCCTGGTCTCGGAGGCCAGGGCCCTTGCGGTGGAGGAATTCAAGGCCTCCACGGAGATGAGGGACCTGAATGTCCAGTTCGGCCAGGAGGCGTTCACCAAGGGGTTCGAGCTCTGCCAAGAGAAGGTGGCCAGCAAATTCCCCGAGCTCGACCTCGGCTTCCTTGAGGAGTCCGAAGACGAGGTCGGCCCCTCGTCCGCCGCCACTGCGGTCGCACCCCCCTCGCCGGGTTCTCCACCTCCCGCCCCTGAGGTCTGAGACCTCCAATCTTGTGCCCTTATTTTGTCGCAATATTTCCTTTCTGTTTGTCTTCACAATTATTCAATCAATAAAGTCGAATTTCTTGTTGTGGATGGCTTCTCCTTCCCCCTCCTCCTTCTTTCTGCTTTTCTCCTTGCAATGAGTCGTTCCCTGATGCTTTTGCCTTCCGATGGCAGTGCCCTGCAGAAGCACTCCCCTTGCCCCTGGGGGTCCCGCTGAAATCGACAATCCAGTGGTTGAAAAAGGAGGTCCTTCACCTGACGAAGAAGTTGAAGAAGATGGAAGGCGAACTCCGCAAATCGAGAGAAGGCCATTCTGAAGCCGCCGCTGAGGCCGTCCACTTTCGGAGTCTCCATGTGAAGGCGATCATGGATTACAGTCGGAGGAAGGTGAACTTCACAAAGGAACTCGAGGAGTGCAAGAAGAGCACCAGCGACCGTATTTGGGCTCAAGAAGCCAGGATCAGCGCCCTTAAGGTGGAACTGTCAGCTGCGAAGAGGAAGATCGGCCAGCTGGAAGGAAATTCATCCCGACTCTTGGCCCGGGTCGATGATGAACAGAAGTGGTCGCAGAAGGTCTCCAACCTTCAGAAGTAGCTTCAAGACGCCGAGATGAGCCATGACGTGCAGCGGGCCAGCTGACGCCGGTAGGTGGAAGAGTATAAAGGGAGATTCCGGACGGCGGCCGACGAAGTCGTTCGTCTCCAGAGGCAGCTGGCTAACAGGGCGCAGCTTACTTTCGCCCAAGATTCTGAAGAGCTCCAAGCCCTGAGAGGCACTGTTGAAGGGATTTCTGTCTCCCTCGGGGAGAAGACAGCCGAGCTGCAACAAGTGAAGATCCAACTGGCACTTGAGCGGTGGGCCATCGTAGACGCGGAGGCGGAGTCCGAAGTTTTGAGGAAGAGGCGTCGAGAGGCGGAGGCTGAGAGCTAGCAACTTCGTCGGGCACTCCAGGACGCGCTGCGGAAGAGGAAAGAGCTAGAAGGAGAAATAGAGAATCTGAGGCAGTCCTGGTTGAGGAACGGAATAGATAACTCTAGGTCGGAGGGAGCAGGGCCTCCTTAGAGCTCTTTTTGGCCTTTCTATCTTATCATGTAGTTACTTCCTTTTTGTCGTTTTGCCCTCCTTTTCTTGGCCTTCCTGGCTTTGTAGTGTGTATATCGGGAATGGAATAAAAAGAGCATTTTGCGTTACCTCGTCCGCGCACTGCACTAATATCGCTGTCTGCCGAACCTTTCTTGCCATCTGACTTGCCTGATGTTGACATCGTTGGGAGGGTGCTTTTTCCTTTCATCTGATCTTGTTAGCCGGCCAGGTTTCGCCACCATTAACCCTTGCTGCAGAAGTCGTGGATGGAGCCCTACTCTCGTAGGAGTCCAGCTGAAGTCTTCCTTGTAGGCGGAACCCAGCTTCCGTAGGAGTCCGGGCGAAGTCTTCCTTGCGGGCGGAACCCGGCTCCCGTAGGAGTCCGGGTGAAGTCTTCCTTGCAGGCGGAATCCGGCTCCCGTAGGAGTCCGGGTGAATTCTTCCTTGCGGGCGGAACCTGACTCCCGTAGGAGTCCGGGTGAAGTCTTCCTTGCGGGCAGAATCCGGCTCCCGTAGGAGTCCGGGTGAATTCTTTTTTACGGGCGAAACCCGGCTCCCATAGGAGTCCGGGTGAATTCTTCCTTGCGGGCGGAACCTGGCTCCCGTAGGAGTCCGGGTGAAGTCTTCCTTGCGGGCGGAACCCGACTCCCGTAGGAGTCTGGGTGAAGTCTTCCTTGCGGGCGGAACCCGGCTCCCGTAGGAGTCCGGATGAAGTCTTCCTTTGCGTCGTGAACGGAACCCGGCTCCCATAGGAGTCCGGGCCTTCCATTTTGCTTGAGCCGGTGTGAGGTTCTCCCCTCGTTACCAGCCTGGCTGTGGGGGCACGTTAGGGCACTGTAAGGCCTCTCCCCCCATCTGGTCTAAAAGAACCGGGCCTTCGACTTTGCTCATGTCAGGACGAGGTTCTCCTCCTGTTCCTGACATGGCTGTGGGGGCGCATTAGGACATTGTAAGGCCTCTCTCCCCATCCGGTCTAAAAGAATCGGGCCTTTGACTTTGCTCATGTCAGGACGAGGTTCTCCTCCTGTTCCTGACATGGCTGTGGGGGCACATTAGGGCGTTGTAAGGCCTCTCCCCCCATCCGGTCTAAAAGAATCGGGCCTTTGACTTTGCTCATGTCAGGACGAGGTTCTCCTCCTGTTCCTGACATGGCTGTGGGGGCACATTAGGGTGTTGTAAGGCTTCTCCCCCCATCCGGTCTAAAAGAACCGGGCCTTTGACTTTGCTCATGTCAGGACGAGGTTCTCCTCCTGTTCCTGACATGGCTGTGGGGGCACATTAGGGCGTTGTAAGGCCTCTCCCCCCATCCGGTCTAAAAGAACCGGGCCTTTGACTTTGCTCATGTCAGGACGAGGTTCTCCTCCTGTTCCTGACATGGCTTTGTTTTTGGAGGGATCATATCCAGTCATAATAAATCCACGCCAGGTGGGAAGGGCACGTTAGGTAGAAAGGAAAGTAGATTCGAGGTGAAATCGTAAGTGATACATTTACGATTTTCCCGCTCCTCCTTGAGGCCCCCCGGAGATGGAGTCGATGGTCCCGATGGGAGGCCGGTCCCCGGGTTGCTCCTCCCTTCTCTGCGGTTCAGGCTGTGGGAGGGCTCTTGGCCGGTCTCCTCTACCCTCAGGCCTACGGCGGATGAATCTGTCGAGTCGACCTCGCCGAATGAGCTCCTCGATCTCGTCCTGGAGCTGGATGCACTCCTCTGTGTCGTGGCCGTGGTCGCGGTGGTAGAGGCAGAACTTGTTGGGGTTGCGCTTCCCGGGGTGTGTGTGCATCCTCTCCGGTCTAGGGAGCTGCTCCCTGATCTCCATTAATACCTGTGCCTTCGAGGCGTTGAGGGGGGCGTAGTTGCGAAATCTTCCTGGTGGGGAGCCCCGCCGAACCCCGTGGTCCGGACTTCTCTGCCTGCGTGCCCGGGGTGGAGTATGGGCGCGCTTATGTCCAGGAGGGGATCGGGAACGCGGTCGGGCTTCCTTTGGCCTTTTCTCAACTGCGGGCTTACTCGAATCTCCCGCTTGCCGCTCCCTTGCTGTCTCTTCGTCCTTCATTTTGAAGGCTTCTTCCTCTCGGGCGTATCCTTCAGCCCGAGCCAATAAATCGACAAAATCCCTGGGGTACTTCTTCTCCAGGGAAAACAAAAGATCATTCTTCTGAAGGCCACCTTTCAGGGCGGCCATGGCAACTGATTGGTCCAAGTTTCGAACCTCCAACGCCGTGATGTTAAAGCGATTGACGTAGGCCCATATGGACTCCCCTTCCCTCTGCTTGATGTTGATGAGGGACTCCGAACCCTTCCGGGGGTACCGGCTGCTGACAAAATGGGCCACAAATTGGTGGCTCATTTAATCGAAGGAAAAGATGGTACCTGGCTTCAAAGCCGAGTACCAGTTCCTCGTTGCTCCCTTCAAAGTAGACGGGAAAGCCCGGCATAAGATGGCGTCAGGGGCATCGTGAAGCAGCATCATCGTCCGGAAGGCCTCCAGATGATCAACCGGGTCCGATGTCCCGTCGTAGCTTTCGAACTGGGGAAGCTTGAAGTTTGGCGGGATCGGTTCCTGCATGATCATTTGAGAGAAGGGAGGGTCAGTACAAATATCCTCACCATGAGCGGGGGGCGCATGGCGGAGTTCTTCAATCCGTCGGTTCATCTCCTGGAGCCTCCAGTCTAGGAAATCCTCTCAACTTCGAGTCTCGAGGGTCCTCTGGCAGAGCGGGGGCAGGGATCTTCCAGGGGTGGAGTCATGGTCCGATTGAGGGCTCTCTACTCTTAGATTTGTTTTCCCGGGAAGGATGGGGCGGCTGGCCCAGGTGGCCCGCCCTGCCGCCGGGTTCTGACATTCCGGAGATGCCCTTTCCAGGTGCGCCGACGCCTGCGGTTGCTGCTGCTGCATTGCTTTCACAGTTTCGATGAGGCCTCTGACCTACTGTGCCAGCAAGTCGAATTACTCTGCGCCGACCGCCGTCGCCGGAGGAGGAGGAGGCTGGGAAACAGGAGGGGAGGCCGGAGCCTGAGATCTGGCCGCGGAGGCCGTGGACCGTCGTGTGGACGCCTTGCATGGAGGCATCGAGCGTGGATCTCGCGGGGGAAAATTAGGAGTGGGTGTCGGAGAGACGATCGGAGGCGGCTCTGTTGAACACTCCTTTAAGAACAAGGGTACTGCGAGGGTTCGTGCCCTTCCTCTAGCGCCAATCCTGTTGGTGCAAAAATCTGCTTGCGCCGGAGAAGCTGGAGTCGGGGAAGCCGCGGTCGCCATCGGGACCTGCAAAGGAAGTCTAAACCGGAGGTGGGGTTGCTCCGGCAAGACCCTCCGACGCTCAAGTCAGTTCTCTGCCTCAACAAGAATGGAGTGCTCGAACGGAGAATTTAGCAGAGTTTTGGGATAAGAAATGAGCTTATCGAATAACGTATCTGGGTCTCCTTTTATAGGCGGAGGAAGCAACAGATTGATGGTGACGTTTGTAACCGTCTGGCAGTGGACTGCCCAGGGTCAGGCGGAGTTTGCTGCGAAGCATAGTGGAAGGGACCCATGGCTATCGCTGGGGCGTACCACGTGGAGTCTGCCGCATGAAGTGGGGCGGCGTTTGTCGTCGTGACTTGCCAGTGGATGGGAGAATCGTGCAGTATCCGTTGCAGGAGGTGGAGCAGGATCGTGGCCGTTTATCATGGCTGGTCAGGTAGTAATGGAGTCACGTGGGCGTGGGATCCGTCACAGGGAGTGGAGCAGTGTTGCGACCGTTACTGCGGCTTGTTAGGGAGTGATGGAGCTGCGCGGAGCCTGCCGCAGGAAGTGGAGCAGGATCGTGGCCGTGATTGTGGCCCGAGAGTGCAGATCTGCTGGCTGAAGCTCGGCAGCGGTCGGAGTCCAGCTCCCGTAGGAGTCCGGACGGAGTCCGCTTGCGGTTGACGTTGTCGGTGGAGTCCGGCTCTCGTAGGAGTCCGGACGAAGGCTGCTTGCAGCTGTTGGAATTGAGGACGAAGCCCGGCTCCCGTAGGAGTCCGGGCGGAGTTTCCCTGCAATTAGAGTCAAAGGAGAGGTCCGGCTCCCGTAGGAGTCCGGACGGGGGCTTACCAGCGATCGGAGTTGAGGATGGAGCCCGGCTCCCGTAGGAGTCCGGGGGGAGTCTGCTTGCGGTTGACGTTGTCGGTGGAGTCCGGCTCTCGTAGGAGTCCGGACGAAGGCTGCTTGCAGCTGTTGGAATTGAGGATGAAGCCCGGCTCCCGTAGGAGTCCGGGTGGAGTTTCCCTGCAATTAGAGTCAAAGGAGAGGTCCGGCTCCCGTAGGAGTCCGGACGGGGGCTTACCAGCGATCGGAGTTGAGGATGGAGCCCGGCTCCCGTAGGAGTCCGGGCGGAGTCCGCTTGTGGTTGACGTTATCGGCGGAGTCCGGCTCCCGTAGGAGTCCGTCCGGCTCCCGTAGGAGTCCGATCGTAGTCTGCCTTGCAGCCGTTGGAGTCCCGTAGGAGTCCGGGCGAAGCTGTCCTGTAGTCGATGTCGGCGGCGGAGCCCGGCTCCCGTGGGAGTCCGGGCGGAGTTTGGTTGCGGCTGAAGTTGTTGGCGTCGAGGATGAAGCCCGGCTCCCATAAGAGTCCGGGCGAAGTTTTTCTGCAGTCAAGGTTAAAAGCGAAGTCTGGCTCTCGTAGGAGTCCGGACGGGGCTTACCAGCGGTTGATGCTGAGGACGGAGCCCGGCTCCCGTAGGAGTCCGGGCGGAGCTGTCTTGTAGTCGATGTCGACGGCGGAGCCCGGCTCCCGTGGGAGTCCGGGCGGAGTCTGCTTGCGGCTGAAGTTGTTGGCGTCGAGGATGAAGCCCGGCTCCCATAAGAGTCTGGGCGAAGTTTTCCTGCAGTCAAGGTTAAAGGCGAAGTTCGGCTCCCGTAGGAGTCCGGACGGGGCTTACCAGCGGTTGATGCTGAGGACGGAGCCCGGCTCCCGTAGGAGTCCGGGCGGAGCTGTCTTGTAGTTGATGTCGGCGGCGGAGCTCGGCTCCCGTAGGAGTTCGGGCGGAGTCTGCTTGCAGCTGAAGTTGTTGGAGTTCTTGGTGACGGAGCCTGGCTCCCGTAGGAGCCCGGGCGAAGTTGTCGTGTAGTCGATTCCACTGAGGACTTCGGCTGTGGGCATTTTATACCCAACAGAATAGATTACATTAACAGGTTGTGATAACATCTACACACCATTGTTCAAATATCTATAAAAAATAATAATACTATTCATAATGATATTACAAACTTATTTCTTTATTGAAATTTCATAATCATTTTTGGCCAGAAGGCCTACAGAAATGACATTTAAAAAGAAACTGGGATAGAAATGACAATCATTAAGAACAACAGTATGGGACTCAAATACAAATTTCAAGATTCCTAATGCTAAAACTGAAACTGGTCTTCCATCTCCAACGTTCAGAAATCTCACATCTTGCTCGAATCTTCTACTGACCTGCAACCCCTGCAACGAATTGCAAATATGGTAAGGGCTATCGGTATCCAATACCCAGTCAGTTATATCACAAATAGAAAAATTATAAGGAGTTATCATATAAATACCTTATCCAGCAACAGCTTGCTTCTTTCTCTGCCTGTTCGGGTCCAGAGAGGTAATGTACTGACGATAATTCCTCTTCCAGTGCCCCCACTTCTTGCAAAAAAAGCATTCAGCTTGACTCTTATCGGGCTTGATCTTTCTAGTCTGGACCTGCACTGATGTCCCAACCTGAACTTGCACCTTCTTCACTTTCTTCTTCTTGTTCTTCTTTCCTTTCTTAAAGGGTCAAGAACCAGAAGACGAACCTCCCACTAAGTTCACTGACTCCTTGTGGAGTTGATGATCCTTTTCAAAGTTCTGATGCAACCCCAGTAACCCGTGGTAGTTTACTTTAGGCTTTGTCATTCTATAATGAGTGACGAATAGGAGATAAGACTTGGGCAGCGAGTTCAGTATTGCATCTTTCCCAAGCTGCTCATGCAAAGAAAAGTCGAGCTTGCTCAAACGCTCCATCAGCTCGATCACGTACAATACATGATCAGTGACAGGGGCACCATCCCATATTTTGGTATTGAAAATGGCACAACTAGTCTTGTGCCTCTCCACGTCATTGGGTGTGCCAAAGACATCCTCCAACACTTGAAGCATGTCCTTTGGTTGAGTCATCTCAAATTTGCGACTGAACTCGTCACTCATGGCAGCCAACATGATGCAGTGCATCGTGATTTGGTCATTGAACCACTTCTGGTAAGTGTCTCTGACTGTTCCATGTGCATTGACAGCTGGCTCCTCAGGTGCAAGATCCGTTATCATATATAGGATCCGTTCATGCTCCAGGACTATCTTCAACTTTCGGTACCAGCTACCGAAGTTGGATCCCACCAACTTATCATTGTCCAACAATGATCGGAGCAATAGAGAAGTGGCCATATCTACACAAAAGAAAATCATAACCTAATTAGTAATTGATTCATTAAACCTAATGATTTGAACTTTAATCAAAAGGTTTCTCCCACTATTTTATTCGAATTGGTAGCCTCTATCTCTAATTCGAGGAATTACCTTAATTCCTTAGTGGGTACTAGAATCCACTTAGACTGCACACAAGCCCAACTTTGGTTGGCCAACCCATGTACATCTAAGGGTAGACTCATAACCAATTGTTTCTCTAAATAATTTTTAGTAATTTTATTTTTTTCCCAGTCCCTAATCAGTAGGCTTTGGCCTCCACTGAAAAGGTCTGGTTAGGTCCAACCATTAACATGACCATACTTTGCCCATCTAGCCAATGAATGATTAGGCCCAACTTTGGTTGGCTAACCTAACCACCATTTAGAAAGATGCAGTCAAAAAGTCATATTATGAATGACAATTCCATCAGCCGATAAGCACCAGGCCTTTGGGCCTCCGATGATTATCCAACTGATGGACCCATTATCATCCACTTAATGGGAGGCTATGATCTAGTTTCACCATAACTATTTTATTTTAAGGACCTAATAATTTTAAAGGATTTAATTAATTTAGAGAAGGAGGTCAGATGAACCGGCTTATCATGATCCTCCCACTGGCTTCACCAAGTCAGCTTAAGGGAGACCATTAAAAGGGCTGGTCTAGGAGCACCTAAATCAGTCACACTGATTTACCTAGCTAACATGAGTCAGCTTGAATAGTCAAGTGATCCGATCAAAACATAATTTCACCAAGAGGTCAGATAAGTTTGATCGATGGGAGGATCTGCCAAAGCTTGCCTTAGACGCCATCAGAAATGGCCAGATAAGCGGACTGCCAATTAAAAACCATCGGTCTAGTTTACCTTAGACACCAACTAGTTTAATTAGTTTTGATTAGATCAACCTAACAGTTTGTGCTAGACCGCTTAGTCAAGAATCAAGTCTATTTGGTTCTCGTTAAAGACATAGACTTGACCAACTACAACTATTGTAATTGATCCAGAGAATCCTTGATCTAATCTAAGACAACAATTGATTAGATTTAGTCAATTCTCTAATTAAGTCTATCTTTAACCTAACCTTAGGTCTAACTCAATTAATGGACCTAATTTCCACTAACCCTTTAACCCAATGTGTTATGGTTTGTATCTTAGGTTCTTCAATTCACAATCTTAGAACCTAATCAAACAACTTCTTAATTCTCAATTAAGTTTTGGGCTAAGGGTTGGGGTTCGGCTTTTCGAAAATAATTTTCATGTTTGTAAAATATTTTTACAACATGGTTCTACCAATCAAGTTGCATGTTTGATTCATAATCAAAATGCAAGTGAAATAAGCATGAAACTACTTTGATCTAATCTAAACAGGTTCATGTAATTGAAATAATTTTAACTTTAAACTGCACAAATTTTCCAGACAAATATATGATGGTTCTTTGCACGAGAATTATTAATAAAAAAAATTATTTTAGATTTAAACATATTTTAAATCTAATAAATCATAAATTTAATTTAGATCACATCTAATAAATTTATGATTAAAGATAGATCTACACGAACTAGGACAATCTTTGCACTGTAAGGGGTAAATCTTACAGCAGGACAACTTACAGTTCGTGATTGATCTAAAAATTTTAATTTCAGATTTAACAATCAGATTATAAATTAGATTTAATCTAAGAAATAATCTAAGTATGTATAAATAATAATATAATAAACAACCAAGGCTCTGATACCAATTGATGGAACCAAATCTAGGGTTTCAGGGTTAGATCTTGAAACTTTTTCAAGATCAGGCAGCAAAAAACTAAAATAAATCAAAATTTATCTTATAAAATCAGAGAATCTCTAGATCTAAGATCCTACTACATGATTATTACATGGCATTAAATCAGAGAATATGTAGAACAACATCCTTAGAACCCATGCGGATATAGTTTCCATATAATTCATCTCCTTGACCAAAATACTCATAGGATACCTCAGAGTTCAACTGTCAACTCTGATCAGGTTGTCCACATTATATTTCAAAATATCAAATCTATCTGATGGATTATCCTGGCCAAAGTTTTGCTAAATTGAAATACAATGACTCATTCTTCTCCAACTCTTGGAGTGGTCAATCCCATCTCGATCATATTTTGACTTCGCAAGTACTTGACTATGCCCAGAAATCTTCCATCACTGAATTAAAAATTTAGTTAGTTCAGTACCAAAGCACAGTGAGTTGCTTGCAACTCACTGAGGCGATCTCAGGTCTAAGGGACATTTATACTTATATTCCATCAGAGATATTCTCGACAGCAGAATGCTCTGGAGTTGGTCACATTCAATGATGATGTACCCTTACATCTCACCTGTATGCCATACCAGTGTCTCCACACTCTTTGGTTAAGAGGACAACCAATCCGTATGGCCTACAGCAACCTATGCTCGATAAAAGCTGTCGTTCTTATTAACAGCCTATCATTTGGTCGTGAACAGTTTTAAGGACTAATCGACAAATTCTCTCTTTATCGAACCTAAATAGTCCTAAGGACTTCATCACAATAATGGAGTTCATTAGAAGATGAAAACTTGTGATGAAAATATCAAAAATATATTTTTATTTATTAACAAATCAATTACAATACAAGGTTGCTCAACCGTCAATAGGTTGACGATTAATTTTTGGGACATATTTTCCAACAAAGTAATATACTTGAACTGATATAGAAAATACTGTGAATGTCAGAGTAGATATCAGTTGTATCCAGGTTGTGAGTAACGGATTACTGACAAAACATCTTTAAGCTCTTAAAAAGAACTGAGGATATGTTCTTAATTTGAAGAAGAATCAAAGCTAGGAGTAGGAGGATATACCAATTCAGATTTTATGTCTGATGTTGATGATAGAATTTTACATCATCGAGTGTGTTCCTATATCGATATTTTGAAAGGATATCAAATAATCGATCGATAGAAGCTGAGTATACTGTAGATGTGTAAGATACATTCTAGTTCTAATATTAGTTGCAGAATTGGTTGTCATGTCATTAGATATCGTGACACTATACTATAAGGACAATGGCACCATAGCCTTTGCTAAGGAGCCTGGTCTCACCAGATATCCAAGCACATAGAACAACAGAACATGCAACTACCTCGAGTAGACATACATAAAGGTGTAGAGAAAAAACTCCACATGTGATGTGGATGACCCACTAGTAAGTCACTTAGGTAGCCTAAGACTAAAACCTGTCTTGTGAAGATGGGACCTGGTACATGGTAGATTGGCTTTAGTGCAAGTGGGAGATTGTTGAATGTATGTCCTAGAAGTCAATCTTGGATAATACATTTCATATCTCTAGGACATGATTTTATACTTATTGGACAGTTATATTACCATTCATGTTTATGTGTCCATGAATCATCCAAGGGATTAACAAGATGATGACACATGTTGGGTATAAAATACCCCCCGACCGAAGTTTGTAAAAGATCGATCCTTCGGGGCTCTTCCGGCTCCTGACCTTGTATATGGCGCCTCTCCGAACTCCCTCGACCGTCCGGACTTCTCCGACAATGAACTTCTACATTCATCCACTGGGCCACCCCAAAGGCCCTCAAGGCCCCACTATTAGCCGACCTTCTACAGCAACCGACTACCCCCGAACTTCTTTCGAACTTCATCAGCATTCGAGCTTCCCCGACAATGAGATTTCTACAGTAACCAGACTCCACCCAAGTTTCTACGGCGATCAATAGCCTCTCGGATCCTAATCGAGCTCCCACGAGAGCCAAACTTCTGCTACGAACGGTCTACTCCGAACTCCTACAGCGAGCTGTCTATCCCAGATATCTACTGTAAGCAAATTTCTTCTGAACTTCTGTTACAGGTAGACTCCAGCCGAGCTACTCCATAGCGAGTGGGCTTTGGACGAACTTCCACAGCGGGACACTACTCCGAGCTTCCACGGCAACTGGTCCTCGCCCGAGCTCCTACAATAAATGGCTCCCTTCCGACCTCTTGCAAGAACTGAAGCCCGTCCAAACTTCTCCAGCGGATGGATTCCAGACGAGCTTCTATGACGGACGAGCTCTAGCAACTGGGTCCCTGTGATAGCCGATCGCCTCTGATGTCTGCCCAGCCTCCCCAGCGCTATTCGAAGTCCATCATCGGCCGACCTCCTACTAGGCTCCCCATAAAATCAAACTTCTCCAGTGGATGATCTTCGGATGAGCTTCCACATCAGATAAATCCCAGACAGACTTCCCTAGCGATCGGACTTCTCCGAACTTCGTCAACAAAAAATCTCCATCCGAGCTCCTACAGCAGTGACTCCCGCTTGAAAGATCAGCACCCGAAGCATCCGATAATAGTAGATTCGTCAGCGACCTCGGAACATCCGAGCCTCTCCTAGAACGATGATATAAAGAGCCATTCTGCTCCATCAGGCATTCCAACCGAGCTTCAGCCAACGGATCCAAACTCTCTGACAAGCCACAACAAGGGCCACTACCTTACTTCACTCGCTGCAACGGATTCCATGCGGTTCCACCACTCTCTGACAAGCCACGACAAGAGCCACCATCCTGCTCCACTCTCTGCAACGGATTCCATACAGCTCCACCACTCTCTGGCAAGTCCCGACAACAGACACCACTCCACTCTCTGTAACAAGCTCCACGTGGCCCTGAACGACCCCTGATGCCACTACTCTCCGTAACAAACTCCATGCGGCTCTGAGCGGTCCACTATCAAATGGTTACAGACATTGCTGTCAGTCAGTTACGCCCTCCGTCTATAAATAAGGACCTCCAGATATGTTCTTCTCTAAGCTGGTAACTCTATCTCAAAACTCTACCAAAATTTCTGCTCGAGCACTCCATTTCTGTTGAAGCAGAGTACTGACTTGAGCGTCGGAGGATCTTGCCGGAGCACCTCCAACTCTGGTTTAGACTTTCTTTGCAGGTCCCGATGGCGGTCACGGTCATCCCAGCTCCAGCTTCTCCGACTTCGACGAAATTCTGCACCAACAGAATTGGTGCTAGAGGAAGGGCGTGTGTCTTTGCAGTACCCTTGTTCTTAAAGGAGTGCTTAACGGGACTGATTCTGGTCATCTTCTCCAACATCCTCTTCTCCTTCTTCTACTAGATCTTCACCCATGCCTCCCCGCAAAGTATCCACCAGGCGATCCATGGCCTCCACGGCCAGATCTCAGGCTCCGGCCTCACCTCCAATTTCTCAGGCTCCTCCTCCTCCTTCGACAACGACAGTCAGTGCGGAGCAATTCGACCTACTGGTTCAGCAGGTCAGAGGCCTCACTGAAGCGGTGCAGGCCATGCAACAGCAACAACAGCCACAGGCATCGGTGCGGTTGGAGAGAACATCGTTAGAATTCCAAAATCTGATGGTAGGATGGGCCACTTGGGCCAGTCGCCCCGTCTTTCCCGGAAAGACAAATCTGAGGGTGGAGAGCCCTCAGTCCGATCACGATTCTACTCTCGGAGGATCTCTACCTCCATTCTGCCCGAAGACCCTCGAGACCCACAGTCGAGAGGACTTTCTAGATTGAAGGCTCCAAGAGATGAACCGACGGATCGAAGAACTCTGCCATGCTCCCCCTGCTTATGGTGAGGACATCTGTACTGACCCTCCCTTCTCTCAAATGATCATGCAGGAACCGATCCTGCCAAACTTCAAGCTCCCCCAATTTGAAAGCTATGACGAGACCTCGAACCCGATCGACCATCTGGAGGCTTTTCGAACAATGATGCTACTCCATGGTGCGCCAAATGCCATTCTGTGCCAAGCTTTTCCATCCATCCTAAAGGGAGCAGCAAGGAACTGGTACTCGGTGTTGAAGCCGAGTACCATCTTTTCTTTTGATCAGATGAGCCACCAGTTCGTGGCTCATTTTGTTAGCAGTCGGCATCCCCGGAGAGGTTCGGAGTCCCTCATCAACATCAAGCAAAGGGAGGGAGAATCCATCCGGGCTTACGTCAACCATTTCAATGTCACTGCATTGGAGGTCCAAAACTTGGACCAATCAATCACGATGGCCACTCTGAAAGACGGCCTTTAGAAGAACGACCTTCTGTTCTCCTTGGAAAAGAAGTACCCCAGAGATTTTACTGATTTGCTGGCTCGGGCCAAAGGATATGCTCGAGCAGAAGAAGCCTTCAAGATGAAGGACGAGGAGACCACAAGAGACCGACAGGCGAGAGACTCGAGCAAGCCCACAGTTGAAAAAGGGTCGAGTGAAGCTCGACCACACTCTCGAACTCCTCCCGGGCACAGGCACGCCCGGACTCCTCCTCGAGCTCATAAACTGAGAAGCCCAGACTGTCGAGTTCGGCGAGGCTCTCCTCCCAGAGATTCCACAGCTACGCCCCTCTCAACGCATCGAAAACTCAAGTACTGATGGAGGTTAGGGAGCAGCTCCCAAGGTCGGAGAGGATGCGCTTGCACCCTGAAAAGTGCAACCCGAACAAATTCTGCCTCTATCATCGTGACCACGGCCACGATGCGGAGGAGTGTATTCAGCTCCGAGATGAGATCGAAAAGCTCATCAGACGAGGTCGGCTCGACAGATTCATTCGATGCTGACCTGAAGGAAGGAAAGATCGGCCTAGGGCCCTGTCGCAGCCGGAACTGCCAAGGAGGGAAGAGCAGCCAGAAGATCGGCCTCCAATTGGGATTATCAATTCCATCTCGGGGGGACCCCGATAGGGAGCAGACCTTCCGCGATTATAAGGTTCGAAAAATCTACGAATGTATTACCAACAACTTTGCCCTGAATGAAAATTCTCTTCATATTTGTGCATTCTTTCTTTTGGTATGAGCTTATAATGATGGGAGATAACTCCCCCATACAAACAAAATTAAGCACGTTAGGAACAGGAGAAGAACCTCATCCTAATTTGAGCAAAGCCGAAGGCCCAATTTTTTAAAGATCGGATGGGGGGAGAGGCTCTTACAACGGCCCTTATGTGCCCCCATAGCCTTGTTAGGAACAGGAGGAGAACCTCATCCTAACATGAGCAAAGCCGAAGGTCCGATTTCTTAAAGATCGGATGGGGGGAGAGGCCCTTACAATGGCCCTTATGTGCCCCCACAGCCTTGTTAGGAACAGGAGGAGAACCTCATCCTAACATGAGCAAAGCCGAAGGCTCGGTTTCTTAAAGATCGAATGGAGGGAGAGGCCCTTACAATGGCCCTTATGTGCCCCCACAGCCTTATTAGGAACAAGAGGAGAACCTCATCCTAATATGAGCAAAGCCGAAGGTCCAGTTTCTTAAAGATCGGATGGGGGGAGAGGCCCTTACAACGGCCCTTATGTGCCCCCACAGTCTTGTTAGGAACAAGAGGAGAACCTCATCCTAACATGAGCAAAGTCGAAGGTTCGATTTCCTAAAGATCGGATGGGGGGAGAGGCCCTCACAATGGCCCTTATGTGCCTCCACAGCCTTGTTAGGAACAGGAGGAGAACCTCGTCCTGACACGAGCTGAAACCGACTATCGAAAATGAGGGAAGGACCTCGTCCCGACGTAAACAAAGACTCGATTGATCGACAAGGAGGAAAGCTTCCTCAATGACTCCTCTACACTCTCACGACCCTGTCAAGAGCAGAGGGAAGACCCTCACTCAAACACAGAAGAAAAAGAGAGATGAAAAAGAAAAACGGTGAACTACACCGGCAATAGGTGAAAAATGAACTATATCAAAGGCATAAGGGACCTCATCTCGATGAGAAAGAAAACCCTTATCGAAAATCTCTAGTCCCTAAGGGCAAATCGACATGGAGATGATCAGAAACCTTCAAACTACGTCAGCAACGAACAAGATGGAAGACAAAAGAAGTTCGGTGAACGACGACTCAAAGCAAGGATCGGTGAGGGATTATAAACTACGTCGACGCCAAACAAGATAGAAGACAAATGGAGTTTGGTAAACAACCATTTAATACCAGAATGGACAAGGTAATAGACAATTTTATTTTTATTTGGTTGGTGAAGTACACATTACAAAGCCTTAAAGGCCAAAAAATAAAAAAAAAAAGAGAAAGAAGAAAAAGAGGCTCTAAGGAAGCCCAGTTTCTTCTGACTTCGAGCTCTCGGTTTCGGCCCTTGCGATGGATTGCCTTAAATTTTTGACTTTCTCTTCTAGTTCCATCTTTTTTAGCAGCATATCTTGGAACATCCGGTGGAATCGTCGGTGCTCATCCTCTGACTCTCGAAGCCTCCTCCTCAAGCCTCGGACTCCGCCTCAGCATCCTTGACTGCCTGCTGCTCGTGGACCAGCTGAACTTTCAGCCACCGAAATTTAGCTTCCTTCCACCCAAGGGCTACAGACAGTTCCACCATAGTCCCCCTCAAGGAGCAAAGCTCGTCAGAACCTTGTGCAGGGACAGGCTGGACTCTCTCGGACAGCCACCTCTGAAGGCGGGCAACTTCGTCAGTCGCCGTCTGGAGCCTCCTTCGGTAGTCCTCTACTTGTCTGCTCCAGCCGACTCGTGAAAGGAATATGCCCTATAAGCCAATCAAAATGTATAAATAGATGGATATTTTTTGTCTCCTGACAACTCATGTACTGATGTTTTAAATAAATAAAGGCATTTAGTTCATCATATGCTGCATCTTATTTTGATGAACCCCATAAATTAGGACTATGGTTTTAGGGTTATGATGCGATCATACCAAGTGAGACCTAAAACCTTAAAACTCTAATTTTAAATATTCCTAGTCGATGGAACATTGAGTAGGGGATCAATGTTTCCGGTAAGATGGGTACATCCTGTGTATGCTCGGCAGAGAGGGTAATTGATCTCACAATTACTTGTGTATGACACTAATATAAAGATGTAAGTGTTCATTAGAGAATGAATTCACTGAATTGATCCAATTAAAGAATATCTGATGGAGTCTTATCTATATGTCAACAGATTTTTTCTTATAGTGGGAAGTGTGCATGTAAATCTTTTGACCTGAGACTGCCGTAGAACCTTATAAGCATGAATCCATATTTTGGATCATACTCATTCATGATTTAATCATGTACGGGATGTTCTGGATATGATGGATTGCTTATGAAGGTTATGAGTAGGTCAATATAGAAACGATCACTCCTAGTAAGAGGAGATCGCATCCTATCTGCTTCAATCAAATAATGATTCAGGAAGACTTTGATCAAAACATTATGAAAAAAAATTAGAAATAGTTTCTAATGTTTAATAAATTGAATCACTATCAAAAGAAATGTGAATATAAAAAAATTAGGTTTGACATTTTTTCATACCCAAACTTATATTCGGGATGCAGGATGATCGTAAGATCAAGATGCACAGTAATTTTCTACTGAAGGATATTTTTGGTATTTTCATCAAAATTTCATATCTTCTAGGTAGACATGATACGTTACTAGATGTCAATCATATCTTATGAGTTTGATCAAATTAAAGAGTTTAATTCAATCATTAATTAAAAGCTATTCTGATTGATCAAAATGGTTCAGCTTGATTTGACCTAAATCGGCTAGATTGTGTTCTAACCAAATTAGTTTAAATTGTACCTGGAGTCACTGCTGGCTAGATGTGGAATCCAATGGATCACACACAAAGAAAATTGATCATGGGTTTAATTTGATTAAACCATGTTTGCAAGTTGAACATGCTAGCACATGTTGCAAACCCTAGCATTTAGATTCGAATCGAATTCGAATCGGGTTCCGATTTGGGCTAATTTAGAACCAATTTGAGCCAAATTGGATTTGGTCTTGAAGTGGGTTCGAAGTGTTTTAATTGGGCTTGCTGTTGGGTGCCAAAAACCAGGGAACCACATGCCTAAGAGTCTCTCTCTTGGCGTGTGGATTTGAATCCATGCGCATGAACCACATAGCGCATGGATGGAGTTGGCGCAACCTTTAGATAAGGCCTTTCCTATTTTTTCTCCATGACTTTTATTCTATGAATGATTTTCAGATGACTTAGGAGGCACCTAAGAGTCCTTCTGAGTATTAAACTCATCGTAGAAGAATAAGAGAAGAGATAAGGATTAAATCCATGCGCCACCTCTTGGAAGCGCCCCTTTGAAATTTCAAATGGAGATAAGTTTTAAATTATCCACACCCCTTAATCTCTTGCGCCATTCTTCAAGTTGGCACCATCTATCTTGGCCATTGGATGGACTTCCTTCCAAATCCAAAGGCATGGGTTGATGGCGCCAATAAGAGAAGCTTTGTGACTTCTCATCTGAACACCGTAAGTTAAGATCGAAGAGTCTTTCTGAAATAAGGCGTCTCTTCAACCCAACTTTGATGTACGCATGGCATTTCTTAATTTATGGGGCATGAGAAATAGACAAGAGGCATGAGATAAATTGTAAGAGGGCATGAGATGTTTTGGATTGCACCTTTACGTGCAATATAAATAGGGGTGCATGCCGAGGAGTCTGGGTGATTCAGAAATCTTCTTTCTTTCTTACAAGAGGCTCTGCTTGTCC
Source organism: Elaeis guineensis (assembly GCF_000442705.2). Taxonomy (NCBI): domain Eukaryota; kingdom Viridiplantae; phylum Streptophyta; class Magnoliopsida; order Arecales; family Arecaceae; genus Elaeis; species Elaeis guineensis. The sequence goes on from NC_025993.2 coordinate 59,520,235, forward strand.
AATTTTCTTTATTCTTTCTCTATAGCCTAGATAAGGTCTTGATAAAGGACAAGAAATCTTCCAAAAGGCTTAGAGAATTGGAATAAAAATTAAAGAGACAAGGAGCAAGAAAGAAAGGCAAGAAAAGGTCCAACAGTGTGACAGCAAAGCCAAGAAAGGAGGTTCTGCCCAAATTGCATTTAAATTCTGATAAATTAAAATTTAATTATAGAGTATTTTTAATAAGTGCTAGAGGGTTGGTCGAGTCTCTGTGTGGATCAATGTTGGAGGGTGAACATGTGGGCACCTGGTGGAAATCCAGACAGATTGCTGCCGGCAACTAAGCACAAATCAGGGTTTAGCGATAAGAGGTATGTTTCTATATCTTTTATTTGATATTAATGCATATTATATGGTTTAATTTCTGATAAGGTGATCTTGGAGTTAGATTTTATTTTTATGATTTCATAATAATTGCTTTGAAATCCATGCTTCTGCCATTGAATTAAAACCTTTCAGTGGTATCAGAGCCACCTTGTTAGAATTAAATCATATGATGATATGTTAATGATTTAAAGGCAATATTATAAATATGATATGATCATTATTTATGTTTTAATATGATATTAATATGATGAGATCATATTCATTATTTCATAATTAAATCATGATGTATATAATTTTGGAATGTTGCTTTGTCATATTGAATTGTGTTCACTATGATGCTATATGATGAGATCATATTCATTATTTCATAATTAAAATATGATGTATATAATTATGGAATGTTGCTTTGTCATATTGAAGTGTGTTCACTATGATGCTGATTTCTTTTATTCATGTATTTATTATGATATAGAAATTAAATATGCATTGAGATCTGAAAAACCCTCTATAAAATGATATTAAGTTGTAGTGTAATTAACCAATAGCAGAACCAGTCGATGATGTCTAATTGATCAATCGGTGTCTAGGAAAGTGGTTCATGATTGGTAAAGAGAATGTGATTTTTAATTAGTTCCGTTGTCTGATCTGACCAAAATTTATTGGTGTCTAAGGAAAGCAACGGGGGGACCCCCACCTCTCTTCCACTTACCTGGCTGATTAGATTAATTTAATTCTTGACTGGGATGCTCGATGTTATATTCACTATATTATGGCCTTCCTTCATGCTAGGACATTACTATGTCACGAACCATATTAGGTTTGTTGTGTAACCACAAGACCAATTATGAAAACTGACATAATATTGTTCTGGTGCATCGAGATGCTTACAGCAATTTTTGAGTATAATGCTTTGTTGTGTAACCACAAAAGCATTTATATTCTATTTTGACTGTATTAAAATGAAGGGTCCTACTTAACTAAAACATTATGGTCTGTTATATAAACACAAGGCTATTAATATTTTAGAGGCCAGGGTTTTTATTGAGAATTGCATGAGATGCAATTGGAAAGAGTTTCCTGCCTTTAAACTTATAAAAAATTTGTTGTGCAACCACAAGATCTTTTATAAGGAATTAGGGTCTCAATCCCACTAAGAAAATCAATCAGGGTTTTCTCAAACATCATACTAGAGGGTTATGATGTCTGATAAAAATAGTGGGAGACACAATAAAATTAAAGTCCTAATTTAATTATGTATATCATCTTGAGTTGTTCGCTTATGTAATATTCTTTATTATGTAGATTAATGGCTTCTTCACTTTCACTTCGCTCCATTTTGGATACAAATAAATTGACTGGTACCAACTATGTGGACTGGTTGAAAAATCTTAAAATAGTACTTAGTCAAGAGAAGCTTTCTTACATTCTCGATACCCCTGACATTGAGCCAGTTGGGGAGAATGCCACAGAGGAAGAAAAAACCACATATAGGATGTGGCAAAATGATTCTTTAACCATCAAGTGTATCATACTTGCCTCTATGACAAATGAGTTACAGAGGCAGCATGATAGCATGGACACTCATTCCATATTGCTCAATTTAAAAGAACTTTATGGAGAACAGAGTAGGACTGCAAGATATGAGATATCTAAGTAGTTATTCCATGCCAAAATGACAGAGGGGTCATCCGTACAAAACCATATTTTGATGGTTATTGACCTGATCACTCGATTAGGTCAATTAGGTTTGGTTATGGATGGGGAGTTGAGTCAGGATCTAATCCAGCAATCACTTCCAGAATCATTTTCTTAGTTTGTCGTGAACTATCACATGAACAAACAGAATTCTTCCTTGCCTGAGCTGTTAAATATGCTCAAAACAGCAGAGAGCCATATCAAGAAGGATAAGGCTCCTCTTCTTCTTGTGGATGGGATCTCCAAGAAGAAGGCAGGCAAAAAGGGTTCTAAAAGGAGGCTGAACCCTAAAGGTAGTATAAATAAGAGAAAGAAGAGAAAGAAGACCTCCAGACAGTCGACCTGCTTCCACTGCGGCAAGGCAGGTCATTGGAAAAGGAATTGCAAGGCTTATCTTGCAACAGTGAAGACTGGTGCAAATAATGCACCAAAAGGTATGTATGAGATACATACAATATTATCATTGAATTCTTCCATTTCAAACTCATGGGTATTAGATACTGCCTGTGGTTTTCATATCTGCAAATCATTGCAGGGGCTGCAGAAAATTAGAAGTTTGAGGAAGAGAGACTTCGAGCTTTATGGTGCTGGAGGAGATTCTATCCAAGCAGAAGCTGTAGGGACATATATCTTGAAGTTTCCTTCTGGGAAGATCTTAGAGCTAACAAATTGTTATTACATGCCTAAGATCATTAGAAATATTGTATCTGTACCCTTGTTGATAAAACAAGGATATCAAATATCCGTAACGAGCAATGGTTGCTCGATTAATTTTTCTAATGAAATAATTTATCATGGCATTTTTGATAATGGTTTGTTGACTCTATGCTTGAATAATAATATTTTTCATATTGATGAAAATAGTAAACGTAAGAGAGATAATATAAATAATACCTTACTTTGGCATTGTCGACTTGGTCATATTAGTGAGACTAGGATTAACAAGTTATACAAAGAAAAGTTCTTTGATTCTTATTATTGTGAATCATTAGGAACTTGTGAATCATGTCTCATGGGTAAAATGACCAAGACTTCATTTAGTGGACATGGAGATAGGACAAACGAGTTGTTAGGACTTGTACATACAGATGTATGTGGCCCTATGACAACTCATGCCAGAGGTGGATACTCATATTTTATTACATTTATAGATGATTTATCTAGGTTTGGATATATGTATCTTATGAAACATAAATCCGAAGCCTTTGATAAATTCAAAGAGTATCAAAGCATGGTCGAAAAATAAACTGAAAAAAGTATAAAAATCCTTCGATCTGATCGAGGAAGAGAATACTTGTCCAATGAATTTTTAGACCATCTTAAAGCAAAGAGAATTATCTCTGAAATGGACACCTCCTTATACGCCACAATTAAATGGTGTAGCCGAAAGGAGAAACCGTACCTTATTAGATATGGTACGATCCATGATGTGCTTCACTGAATTGCCTACTTCCTTCTGGAGTTATGCTTTAGAGACCGCAATAATTATCTTGAATAGAGTACCTTCTAAATCTGTATCTAGCACTCCATATGAAATATGGAGAGGTAAGAAGCCCAATCTTAAATATTTTAAGATATGGGGATGTTCAGCATATGTCAAAAAAAATTTTGGACATAAACTAGATACTAGAGCAGATAAATATTTGTTTGTAGGATATCCTAAGGATAGTATAGGATATCTATTCTACCACCCTACTGAACAAAAGGTATTTATAAGTAGGCATGCCACTTTCATGAAAAAAGAATTTATCCTAGAAAGAGGCAGTGGGAGAAATATTAAAATTAATGAAGTTCAACAAAAATAAATAGATATTTCTCAACCAAATATTCACATAAATAAAGAAGAACTAGAACACATAACTCCTATCCGTAGGTCAGAGAGGGTACGACATATACCTATAAGGTATGGGTTCATTATTGAGAATAATGAAGCCCAAGTCATTGAGAATGACGAACCTTTGACCTATACAGAAGCTGTCATGAGTAAGGACTCAGACAGATGGCAGGATGCTATGAAATCCGAGATGGACTCTATGTACACCAACAAAGTATGGACTTTGGTTGATGCACCAGAAGGGGTAAACCCTATTGGGTGCAAATGGATCTATAAGAAAAAGATTGGAGCAGATGGTCAAATAGAAACCTATAAAGCTAGATTGGTAGCTAAAGATTTCAGGCAAAAACAGGATATTGATTATGATGAAACTTTTTCACCTGTTGCCATGCTCAAATCTATTCAGATAATGCTTGCAATAGCAGCATACTATGATTATGAAATATGGCAAATGGATGTGAAGACCGCCTTCTTGAATGGTTTTCTAGAAGAGGAGGTCTACATGTCACAGCCAGAGGGTTTTGTCTCAAATGACAGACCAAATCTAGTATGCAGGCTTAAGAAATCCATTTATAGATTAAAGCAAGCCTCAAGGAGTTGGAACATCCGCTTTGATGTAACAATCAAAGAATTTGGCTTCATCAAAAATGTGGATGAACCTTGTGTGTATAAGAAGACTAGTGAGAGTGCCCTAGTTTTCTTGGCTCTGTATGTAGATGACATACTCCTTATTGGGAATGATATCCCAATGTTATAAATAGTCAAATTATGGCTATCAAATAAGTTTTCCATGAAAGACTTGGGGGAAGCATCCTATATACTTGGTATAAAGATCTATAGAGATAGATCTAAAAGGATGCTAGGCTTATCTCAGTCTAGGTACATTGACTTAATACTGAAAAGATTCAGTATGAATGAAAGTAAAAGAGGTTATTTACCCATGAGTCAAGGCATACATCTCTCTAAGAAGATGTCTCCTAAGACAACTGAAGAGAGAAATAGAATGAGTTTTATTCCTTATGCTTCGGCTGTAGGATCAATAATGTATGCTATGTACCAGGCCTGATGTAGCTTATGCCTTAGGCATAGCCAGTAGATTTCAGGCTGATCCAAGAGAGGATCATTAGAAGGCTGTGAAAAATATTCTAAAGTACTTAAGAAGGACTAAGAATATTTTTCTCATATATAATGGATCTGATCTTAAACTAGAAGGATACTCTGATTCTAGTTTTCAATCAGACCCAGATGATAGCAAATCCATTTCAGGATATGTCTTTACTTTGAATGGTGGAGCAGTGAGTTGGAAGAGTTCTAAGCAGCAAACAGTAGCTGACTCAACCACAGAGGCAGAATACATAGCTGCAAGTGAAGCCGCCAAGAAAGCTGTCTGGATGAAGAAGTTGATCACTGAATTGGGCATTGTTCCTGAGATTGAGAACCCAGTACCACTTTATTGTGATAATACTGGAGCAGTTGCTCAAGCAAAGGAACCCAGGTCTCACCATAAATCCAAGCACATTTTGAGACGCTTCCATCTCGTTCGTGAAATAATTGAAAGACAAGATGTTATTATTGAACGAGTAGACACAAAGAACAACATAGTGGATCCATTCACTAAAGCTTTACCACAGCAGCAATTCGATCGCCATCTCGATTGTATGGGGTTGAAATATAAGGGAGATTGACTTTAGTGCAAGTAGGAGATTGAAAGGAATATGCCCTATAAGCCAATCAAAATGTATAAATAGATAGATATTTTTTGTCTCCCGACAACTCATGTACTGATGTTTTAAATAAATAAAGGCATTTAGTTCATCATATGCTGCATCTTATTTTGATGAACCCCATAAATTAGGGCTATGGTTTTAGGGTTATGATGCGATCATACCAAGTGAGACCTAAAACCTTAAAACTCTAATTTTAAATATTCCTAGTCGATGGAACATTGAGTAGGGGATCAATGTTTCCGATAAGATGGGTACATCCTGTGTATGCTCGGTAGAGAGGGTAATTGATCTCACAATTACTTGTGTATGATACTAATATAAGGATGTAAGTGTTCATTAGAGAATGAATTCACTGAATTGATCCAATTAAAGAATATCTGATGGAGTCTTATCTACATGTCAACAGATTTTTTCTTATAGTGGGAAGTGTGCATGTAAATCTTTTGACCTGAGACTGCCGTAGAACCTTATAAGCATGAATCCATATTTTGGATCATACTCATTCATGATTTAATCATGTACGAGATGTTCTGGATATGATGGATTGCTTATGAAGGTTGTGAGTAGGTCAATATAGAAACGATCGCTCCTAGTAAGAGGAGATCGCATCCTATCTGCTTCAATCAAATAATGATTCAGGAAGACTTTGATCAAAGCATTATGAAAGAAAATTAGAAATGGTTTCTAATATTTCATAAATCGAATCATTATCAAGAGAAATGTGAATATAAAAAAATTAGGTTTGACATTTTTCCATACCCAAACTTATATTCGGGATGCAGGATGATCGTAAGATCAAGATGCACAGTAATTTTCCATTGAAGGGTATTTTTGGTATTTCAATCAAAATTTTATATCTTTCACGTAGACATGATACGTTGCTAGACGTCAATCATGTCTTGTGAGTTTGATCAAATTAAAGAGTTTAATTCGATCATTAATTAAAAGCTGTTCTGATTGATCAAAATGGTTCAGCTTGATTTGACCTAATCGGCTAGATTGTGTTCTAACCAAATTAGTTTAAATTGTAACTAGACTCACTGCTGGCTAGATGTGGAACCCAATGGGTCACACACAAAGGGAAGTGATCATGGGTTTAATTTGATTAAACCATGTTTGCAAGTTGAACATGCTAGCACATGTTGCAAACCCTAGCATTTAGATTCAAATCGAATTCGAATCGAGTTTCGATTTGGGCTAATTTAGAACCAATTTGAGCCAAATTGGATTTGGTCTTGAAGTGGGTTCAAAGTATTTTAATTGGGCTTGCTGTTGGGTGCCAAAAACTAGGGAACCACATGCCTAAGAGTCTCTCTCTTGGCGTGTAGATTTGAATCCATGCGCATGAACCACATGGCGCATGGATGGAGTTGGCGCAACCTTTAGATAAGGTCTTTCCTATTTTTTCTCCATGACTTTTATTCTACGAATAATTTTTAGATGACTTAGGAGGCACCTAAAAGTCCTTCTGAGTATTAAACTCATCGTAGAAGAATAAGAGAAGAGATAAGGATTAAATCCATGCGCCACCTCTTGGAAGCACCCCTTTGAAATTTCAAATGGAGATAAGTTTTAAATTATCCACACCCCTTAATCTCTTGCGCCATTCTTCAAGTTGGCACCATCTATCTTGGCCATTGGATGGGCTTCCTTCCAGATCTAAAGGCATGGGTTGATGGCGCCAATAAGAGAAGCTTTGTGACTTCTCATCTGAACACCGTAAGTTAAGATCGAAGAGTCTTTCTGAAATAAGGCGTCTCTTCAACCCAACTTTGATGTACACATGGCATTTCTTAATTTATGGGGCATGAGAAATAGATAAGAGGTGTGAGATAAATTGTAAGAGGGCGTGAGATGTTTTGGATTGCACCTTTACGTGCAATATAAATAGGGATGCACGCCGAGGAGTCTGGGTGATTCAGAAATCTTCTTTCTTTCTTACAAGAGGCTCTGCTTGTCCGATTTTCTTTATTCTTTCTCTCTAGCCTAGATAAAATCCTGATAAAGGATAAGAAATCTTCCAAAAGGCTTAGAGAATTGGAATAAAAATTAAGGAGATAAGGAGCAAGAAAGAAAGGCAAGAAAAGGTCCAACAATGTGACAGCAAAGCCAAGAAAGGAGGTTCTACCCAAATTGCATTTAAATTCTGATAAATCAAAATTTAATTATAGAGTATTTTTAATAAGTGCTAGAGGATTGGTCAAGTCTCCGTGTGGATCAACGTTGGAGGGTGAACACATGGGCACCTGGTGGAAATCCAGACAGATTGCTGCCGGCAACTAAGCACAAATCAGGGTTTAGCGATAAGAGGTATGTTTCTATATCTTTTATTTGATATTAATGCATATTATATGGTTTAATTTTTGATAAGGTGATCTTGGAGTTAGATTTTATTTTTATGATTTCATAATAATTGCTTTGAAATCCGTGCTTCCGCCATTGAATTAAAACCTTTCAACTCGATAGGTGTCGTAAGTCACCTCGGCATCCTGCAGCTGTTTTTGAAGGTCGGAGAATCTCTTCGACCAGTCTTGGTCGCGGTCAGTCTGGACTGTGAGCTGGGATGAGCTCCCTTCCAGCCGACCGATCTTCTCCCGTGCGGCCGCCAGCTCGACTTTAAGGGAGCTGATCTTGGAAGCCTGAGTCCAAGATCGGTCGCTGGCACGTTTTCGGAGTTTCTCAAGCTCCGTAATGAAGTCGGCTTTCCTTTTGGTGTATTCCATGAAACTTTTCTTGTGGAGGTCCCGAAAGTGAGTAGCCTTCGCGGTGGCCTCTAAATGGCTCTCCTTCAGTCGGTGAAGTTCGTCTTCCAGCTTCTTGGATTTTCTTGTCAACTGACGAACTTTCCTTTGGAGGTCTCGTATCATCGACTTCAAGAGAATACCCTCCGGTAGGAGAAGAGCTTCGGCAGGACACTGTCGTTGGAGGACAAGAGCGCCACGACTCAAATTAATGCAAGAAGATAAAAAGAAGGAAAAGAATACAAAAAAAAAGGGGAGGGACCCTCCATAAAGATGAATCTGATCAAATAAATTTCAAGTACAAGAGAATGAGGAAAAAATCACCACAAAGGGAAAAATACAAAACTAGAGGTTCCGAACCTCTGGGGCAAAAGTAGAGGGGGTCGGTGTCCCTGGAAGATCGTCAGCGGTGTCAACGGCAGTCGATGAGGTCCCGACTGGAAGAGGACCGGCAGCGACTTCGGATGGTCCGGCTTCATCATCGGATGCCTCGTCCAGGAAGTCAAGATCCAACTCGGGAAACCTCCCAGCCACCTTCTCTTGGCAAAGCTCGAATCCCTTGATGAAAGCATCCTGGCCGAACTAGACCTTCAGATCCTCCATCTCGGGGGAGGCTTTGAACTCCTCCACTGCTCGAGCCCTTGCCTCCGAGACCAGAGATGGAATCCGCACTTTCAACTCAGAAACCTGCTCCTTCAACTCGGAGACCTGTTCCCTTAATGCAGAGACCTCGGCCTCAGCCTTCCCTCTCTCCTCCTCCAAGGTGGTCCTCAGATCGGACGAGGTTTGTCTCTCCTTTTCTAGTGCCTCTTGGAGGCTTAGGACCTCGATGATCTTCTCCTCAAGGCGGGCAGCCCCGGCTAGGCAACCCTCTTCTGCCCGAGCTGCCTCCTTCTTGGAGATCTTCGCCGCCTCGACGTTGGCGACGAGCTGGTGCCCAATCTGCAAGAAGGATCGGGGAGTCGACATAAGGGCTGAAGAATAAATTAAAGAAGCAGGAAGAAGGAAAAGGATGAGTTAACCTACTTCGAGGAAAGATCCCAAAGAGTCCCAGACCCGCAACTCGGGATCGACAAGGACGATCCTCTCAACTACCTCGGGCAGAATGCACCCTTCGACCAACCTCTTTATTAAGTTCCTGTTATTGAAGGGATTTTCTCCCAGGTCTTTCTCGGAGCCGCCGGCCCCCTCGATGGCAGCCCTGCGACTACGATTCCTCCGGGCCAGGGTCTTCTTTCTCCTCCTCCCTTTGGCCCCGGGTGCCCCCTCGGGATGAACCTCCGAAATGGGACCCTCGATCGGGGGGCTCTGTGAAGGAGCTTGGGGGACTTCGGGTTCGACGTCGGAAGGGGCTTCGACGGTGATGGGCATCGGAGCAGGCGCGACCGAGCTTGTCCCTTCTGTCCTAGCTTTCTTCACCGACCCCGAAGTTGAGGCATCTTTTCTCTTGTGGATCTTGAGACCATGGGCTAACCTCCGAGCCACGCTTGCATCCATGTCTACGATAAAAAAAAATCAGCATGGCTCCGAAATGGAACAAGAAGAAAGGGAAGCAAAAAAAAAGAAGAAGAAGAAGAAAGAGAGGGAGAGATACCGGCAGGGTTAAGGGGGCTCAGGCCGACGTTGAACAAAAGTTGTTCCCTCAGAAAGTCGGGGAGGAGGGGGGCTTGATAGGCCTCGAGCTTTTTAGAGGCCTCGAGGTTGTCCCTTTCCAGGATAGAAGCCCGATGGACGGAATCTCTCAGGGAGCCCCAAGGGGGTAATCCTAGCTCTAAGATCGGGCATCGGACATAGAAGAACTTCTCCTTCCAGTTATGGACAAAAGAGGGGGTGCCTTTCAGCAACCCCTTTCTATCGAACTGGGGGGAGAAGTACCACCAATCCTTTGTCGAGGGATGGCGCTTGAAGGTGTAGAAGTTCCTAAACAAAGAAAGAGTCGGCCGAACTTCGGCTAAACTACAAAGAGAAAGAAACCCTATCAAAAATCTAAAGGAGTTCGGCACGACGAAAACTAGAGAAATATTCAGAAAATGAAAGAGAGCAACGACAAAAGACGGCAACGAAAGCCGAAGTCCGGCACGGAAGGCTTCCTGGTACAAACAGAAGCGGTCGGGAGGAGGGGCGCTAGCCCGGTCAGATGGCCTGGGAAGCTCCAGCTCGTACTTCGGAGGAACTCCATACTAAATTCTTATCAGTGAGAGTTCATCCAGAGTCAAGGAGCCGGGGATGGTGTCCGACGCAAAGGCCAGACAGGGTTCGATCCTAGCTGCGGGTTCGTCTACGGTACCAGTACTATGGAAAATTGAGGCTGACGAACTCCTAGAACTGCTAGAAGATGAGATATCAGAAGATATTTTGGATCAAATGGAGGCCACAAAAATCCTAGAAAATTGAAAAAAATAGCAAATAGGTCCCCGACAAAGCTAAACGAGTAGAATACGAAGAAAAAAAGGATGGAAAAATGTCAGGAAGTTTCGAAACTGACCTAGATTGACCCCAGGAGTGTAGGAAGATGGCAAGGATGATGGAGGTCGACTCGGAGGATGCCTAAGGCCAGGAAGGATGCTAGAGGAAGCTGGAGCTCTCGGGGAAGAAGAGGAGAACCGAGGGATTCTCTCAAGCAAGGTGGAACCCCTGAAGGAGAAGAACGTGTTTAAATAGACCCCGGGATCCAGTGCAATAATGATTACGGATCTCCTCTGGCTGGCCTGCACTCGTCGCGTGTCCCACTCACCTTGACAGACTGTTGGAAATGGCTGGCAGCTGACAGAGTCATTATTACATCGTACCTAGAGCCACACCCCGACGAGAATTCCAAAAAGAAGAAACTTTTTTCGAAAAGGCTCCAGTACCAGCGTGCCGAACGTCAAAATACCTGGCAACCATCGAGTGTGAAAATCGAAGAGAGCAGCTTCGGTCGTGAGAATTTTCCAGTACTTTCTTCATTCGAAACTCGAACTCGAAAGTAGAGAGACTGGTGTTGGATATAAAATACCCCCCTGACCGAAGTTTGTAAAAGACCGATCCTTCGGGGCTCTTCCAACTCCCGACCTTATATGTGGCGTCTCTCCAAACTCCCTCGGCCGTCCGGACTTCTCCGACAATGAACTTCTGCATTCATCCACTGGGCCACCCCAAAGGCCCTTAGGGCCCCACTGTTAGCCGACCTTCTACAGCAACCGACTACCCCTGAACTTCTTTCGGACTTCATCAGCATCCGAGCTTCCCCGACAATGAGATTTCTACAGTAACCAGACTCCACCCAAGTTTTTACGACGATCGACCACCTCCCGGATCCTAATCGAGCTCCTGCGAGAGCCGAACTTCTCCTACGAACAGTCTACTCTGAACTCCTACAGCGGGCTGTCTACCCCAGATATCTACTGTAAGCAAATTTCTTCCGAACTTCTGTTACAGGTAGACTCCAGTCGAGCTACTCCATAGCGAGTGGGCTCTGGATGAACTTTCACAGTGGGACACTACTCCGAGCTTCCACGGCAACTGGTCCTCGCCCGAGCTCCTACAATAAACGGCCCCCTTTCGACTTCTCACGAGAATCGAAGCCCGTCCGAACTTCTCCAGCAGATGGATTCCAGACAAGCTTTTATGACGGACGAGCTCCAGCAACTGGGTCCCTGTGATAGCTGATCGCCTCCAATGTCTGTCGAGCCTCCCCAATGCTATCCGAAGTCCATCGCCGGCCGACCTCCTACCAGGCTCCCCATAAAATCAAACTTTCCCGATGGACGATCTTCGGATGAGCTTCCACATCAGATAAATCTCAGACGGACTTTCCTAGCGATCGAACTTCTCCAGACTTCGTCAACAAAAAATCTCCATCCGAGCTCCTACAGTAGGTGACTCCCGCCTGAAAGGTCAGCACCCGAAGCATCCGACAATAGTAGATTCGTCAGCAACCTCAGAACATCCGAGCCTCTCCTAGAACGATGATGTAAAGAGCCATTCTGCTCCATCAGGCATCCCAGCCGAGCTTCAACCGATGAATCCAAACTCTCTGACAAGCCACAACAAGGGCCACTACCTTACTCCACTCACTGCAATGAATTTTATGCGGTTCCACCACTCTCTGACAAGTCACGATAAGAGCCGCCATCCTGCTCCACTCTCTGTAACGGATTTCATGCAGCTCCACCACTCTCTAGCAAGTCCCGACAACAGACACCACTCCACTCTCCGCAACAAGCTCCACGTGGCCCTGAACGACCCCTGACGCCACTACTCTCCGTAACAAACTCCACGCAGCTCTGAGCGGTCCACTACCAAATGGTTACAGACATCGCTGTCAGTCAGTTACGCCCTTCGTCTATAAATAAGGACCCCCAGATACGTTCTTCTCTAAGCTGGTAACTCTATCTCGAAATTTTTTCAAAATTTTCGCTCGAGCACTCCATTTCTGTTGAAGCAGAGTACTGACTTGAGCATCGGAGGGTCTTGCCGGAGCACCCCTAACTTCAGTTTAGACTTTCTTTGCAGGTCCCGACGGTGGCCGCGGTCATCCCAGCTCCAGCTTCTCCGATTTCGATGGAATTCTGCACCAACAACACATATTCTCAAAGAGTTAAGAATTTAAGACATGTGTCATTGATGATTAATTCTTAAATTATTCCTGATCATAGGATCATCATGGGGATGGTGATTGATCCGAATAGATCAGTGCATGGATCATTTTTTTCGGACAGATGGATCTCGAGTCTGCAGTATAAAGATACTGAAGTGAGAGTACAGGTGGTTGTTAGAGAACAACTAGCACTGAGCGTGACCAACATGAGAAGTCACATGGATGTCTGCTCACTCGTTAGTGACTTTTCTCGATGTTGCAATTGTATAACTGATCCTTTAACCTGAAATGACACTACTGCTCGTAGTGAGGCTGCTGGAGTTTGACTGACACATCAATATGGATCTCAAAGAGCCCTTGTAGTGGATGTTGGCGATAGTTGGTCCACTATAAGAGCAAGGTATACTTCAAGATGGGATCTATCAATCCTAGCAGAAGGAAGTAGTCATATGGGATTTAAAAGATTGAGTTTTTAAGTCTATGACCATAGCAGTGTGATTGATGAAAAAAAGTTTTCATAGAGTCACATATGGACTTAAGTTGATTGAATCTATCATATGACCGATGTTGAAGTTTGACGATTCATCCATGACCTACCATTTGGTCAGGACTCATGATAGAGAGACTGTATCATATGTTAACTACATCTAGAGATTCATTTTTTATTCTGTTAGATTGTCACTACATACTGCTAGGTGTCACTGATGGATTGTGAGACTCATGAGGATCATCTTGATGATCAAAGATCCTTGGTAGGCTGAGTTAGAATTATTTCTATTGAAAAGAGTTTCAATGATATTGTGATAAAAATCCCAATATATCTCATTACCAGACAGAATAAAACTTATGGGGTCACACACAAAAGAGACTTTTGACTGATCAGATGGTTGAATTATGATTATGAATCGTAATAAGATTTGATTATCAATTTGATTGATAATTGATCCAATACAAATGTTGCATTATGTAACTTACTAAAGAGTTAGTGAGTTATAGAAAGATTAATTTTCAATAAGATTGCTAATTGGCTCAATTTGATTGAGCAACGGAGCTTGCATCGAGTTCAATTTGATTAGATTTAATTTGACTCATTATGGGTTTGATTTGATCAACCCCAGTAGGGTTATAAGATAACCCCAAAAAGATCAGATGATTAGTCCCAATTGAATTAGAATTTAGGTTTGATCCAATTCCTAATTAGACTAGGATGTATGTATTCTTAATTGGATTAAAAATTTTTATTTTTTTGGGTGCATCAAATCCTAATTAGATTAGGATTAAAAATTGAGTTTGACTCAAGTACCAAGAAAGAGTCTAATTGGACTAGGACTCCTCCAATTAGGAGACATCTAATCTAAATAGATTGGGCTCCAAATTAGATTTAGTTTTTAATCTAATTGGATCTAACCTGGTCCTAATATGATTAAGATTCATTGATGTTTTATTGGGTTTAAAACAAACATCTAAAAGAGTCCCATGTGAGTGGTATTCTTCCTCCATGCGCCACAAATTGAATCCCACGCCAAACCTTGATTTTGTGTGCACGCCCCCTACCAGATTTCATGCTACTTCTCCTCCCCTTATCAACATGTAAGAAAGAAGAAAATCCTCCTTAATCAGTGTGTAAAATATGGGTGCATAAATCTGCTTGTGGGCAATCACCAAAAATCTAGAGTCCTAGGTAAATTGGACTCTTGATTCCTATCCTATTTCAAACTCATCTCTTGGCCTATAAATAACCACCATATGGAATGTGTAAAAGAGGATTTAGATCAGGTTGGGATGCCCAAAAAGAGAGGATTTGTGCGTGGAAAAAAATCATGGAAAAGGGGATGGCGTGTAGATGCTTGGCGTGAGGTATGTTGATGCTTCCTATGTCTTCTTTCTTGCAACAACCAAGAGTTGGCTGTTAGGATAGCTCTTCCTCTCTCTCTTGTTCATGTTTAGATATGGATGTCTCCTCTTTCCTTTATCCAAAAGTTGAACAAAATTTTTACATCTCTATTATAGAGATTTGGTGCATGAATTTTAGAAAAATTAGAAAAAAAAGGGTTCTTCTTATGATCCCTAACGTAGAGATCAAGATCCTCCTATATGTTCTTGTTCTCTAAGAGTATCTTAGAAGAAAAGAAGATTTTCAACCATCAAGATGCGATCTCTGTAAGGGAGCTAGCATTCTAATGAGATCAAAAGACTTCTGATCAGATCAGAGTCTCGTATGGATACCTGTAAAGGTCGGATACTTGTGCGGTTAAAAGGGACCTTCGGAAGATATCCACGATCATCTGTTCATGTTGAAGATTAATCCATATCCAGGTATGTTTTAAATTTATTTTTTTCTATTTAATTTCTGTATCTGAATCTTATTTCACAATGATGATCCTGCTTATGGCTTGAAGATGTGATCTTATACATGCTTAGATTAAATTAAATTTAATCTGAAAAATTTTAAATTCTGCTACGTACTAGTTTTATAAAATCATGCATGCATGAAACCATAAAACTTCAATACTCTCCACTAGTGCCAAACAGCTAGAAGTCACCTTTATTCAGATTTTTTATTTCCTGTAGAGCCTACAATGATTTGCAAAGGTGTGAGCCACAGGCGGTATCCAATACTCAAGAATCTGAAAATGAAGTACTTAATGATAAATTAGTTTGTATCATATACAAACCTTTAGCATCGCTTGCCGATTTCACGGTTGCAAGATACTCCTTGCAATTTCTCTTCTAGTGGCCCTCCTTGCCATAGTGATAACAAGTCCTTTGATGGAGACCTTCTTCGCCTTCTTCTTGAAAATGCTAGCCTTAGGGTTCATCTTTGTCTTAAAATCCTTCTTTGCCTTCTTCTTGCTGATCTTATCAACATGAAGGATCTGAGCCTTTTTATCCTTGAAATGGCTCTCTACTGTTTTCAACATGTTCAGTAGTTCTGGCAAGCTGATGTTCAGTTTGTTCATGTTGGAAAATGTATCCCAAAAAGCCAATCGTCAAGCTGTTGACGGTTGAGCAACCAAGTATTGTAATTGATTTGTTAATAAATAAAATATATTTGGCATCTTCATCATAAGCTTTCATCTTCTAATGAACTCCGTTGTTATGATGAAGTTCTTAGGACTATTTAAGTTCGATAAAGAGAAGATTTATCGATTAGTCCTTAAAACTGTTCACGACCAAATGATAGGCTGTTAATAAGAACAACAGCTTCTATCGAGCATAGGTCGCTGTAGGCCATATGGGTTGGTTGTCCTCTTAACCAAGGAGTGTGGAGACACTGGTATGGCATACAGGTGAGATGTAAGGGTACATCATCATTGAACGTGACCAACTCTAGAGTATTCTGCTGTCGAGAATGTCTCTGATGGGATATAGGTATAAGTGTCCCTTAGACCTGAGATCGCCTCAGTGACTTGCAAGCAACTCACTGTGCTTTGGTACTGGACTAACTGAATTTCTAATTCAGGGATGGAAGGCTTTAGGGCACAGTCAAGTACTTACGAAGTCAGAGTGTGATCGAGATGAGATTGACCACTCCAAGAGTTGGAGAAGAATGAGTCGCTGTATTTCAATTTAGCAAAACCTTGGCCAGGATAATCCATCAGATGGATTTGATATTTTGAAATACAATGTGGACAACCAGATCAGAGTTGACAGTTAAACTCTGGAGTGTCCTATGATCATTTTGGTCAAGAGGATGAATTATATGAAAACTATATCCACATGGGTTCTAAGGATGTTGTTCTACACATTCGACCTATCCGGTCGTCGGGTACCATTGCTAGATGGTCACTTCGATTGGTATAGGAATTTATTCCTATGCTATCAGCTTAGGTTCGGACCTATGAGGTCACACATATTAGAGTTCATGATCCGATCAGATGGTTGATCAACGATTAAGAATCATTCTAGGGTTAAATGATCAATACGATTGACATTTAACCCAGTGCAAGTGTTGCAGGAGGATCTATTAGCAATTCGATTGCTGATTGGCTTAATTTGATTAAGCCAATGAGCTGAGATTAAGTCTAATTAAATATGATTTAATTAGATTTGGTTTGGGCTTGATTGGATCAAGTTCAATTGGTTTATTGGATAAGCCAAGTGCAAGGAAAAACTAGTCCTAGTTCAACTAGGACTTGGGTCAATCTAATTTCTAATTTGATTAGAAAATTAAATCAGATTTAAATCTAATTTAATCTGATTAAATTAGGTTTTTAATTGGGTTAAAACCTATTTTAATTAGGTTTATCTAATTTTGATTTGATTTGTTTTGGGAAACTAAATTAAAACAAGTCATAAGACAGAATCCTAGTAAGACTAGGATTCCACCTTGCGCCACATAAGCCTTCTCCATGCCCTCTCTCTTATTCAATGCCAATCTCCACTTATTTTATGTGACAAAAGCCCTCTCCCAGATCTCTCCCACATTCACAAAATATCTTCTCTCTTCTTTCTTACATGGAAGGTGGTTTGGATCAAATCTAAAAGGAATAAGTTTGGATTTCGAATTCTATGAGATAGAGTTTTAGAAATCCAAAACTCTTTCAATTTTGCACCGAATTTATCCAAATTTTTTTTGGAATTTTTGTGGATTTTAGGGTATATATTGTGCATCCTTTTCTAGTGATCTATGTATAAAAATATGAAGGAGGTGCTCAAGAGTTGGGCGTCCCTTAACTTGCAATGTTTGGATAAGCCTTGACTAGGTGTTTGACCAAGATAAAGACTCTATCATATCTCTCTATATAAGATGAGTTTCTTCATAAAATTTTAGAGAAAGTCAGAGATTTGAGAGACCTTTGTGCCATCTAAAAATAAGAGAGAAATACCTTTGGGTCGTAGAGATATAAAAGATGCAAGTTTGGGTGTCTAGAGAGAAAAACGTGAAGAAGAAGAGGGTCTTCTTCTAGGGTTTTTGTTTTCATATCTATCCTCCCTCCATCTTGAGTTTTCTGAGAGTATCTCAGATCTGAAACTCCTCCTTCTACTTTCTATCTTTGGAAGAGTCCAAATCAAGAAGAAGGAGGCACCTGATCAACCATCAAAGAAGGATCAGCGCAGTACTAGCATACTGTGCTGATTTCTTGAAGCAGGACTTCTGATCGAGATTCGTGGGCTCGTGTGGATGACTCCTAGAGGCCGGATGCGTGTACAGCTTGCAACATCATCCTCAAGCCCAGATCAACAAGGTTAGAATGTCTAACTTGCAAGGTAATAGATTTGATCTATTGTTTAATACATACATTAGATGTAGTATAGAAACATGTTGATATGATCAACATGTAGTTCATGCTATATTTATATATTTTAATTTTTGATTTAATACTATGTAATAATCATGTAATAAGATCTTAGATCTAAAAATTTTCTAATTTTAAAAAATAAATTTTAATTTATTTTAGTCTTTCGCTGTATGATCTTGAAAAAGTTTCAAGATCTAACCCTGAAACCCTAGATCTGGTTCCTTCAATTGGTATCAGAGCCAGGTTCTTTATTACATGATTATTTATACATGCTTAGATTATTTTTTAGATTAAATCTAATTTATAATCTGATTATTAAATCTAAAATTAAAATTTTAGATCAATCACAAACTGCAAGGTTGTCCTGCTGTAAGATTTACCCCTTACAGTGCAAAGCTTGTCCTAGTTTGTGTAGATCTATCTTTAATCATAAATTTGTTAGATATAATCTAGATTAAATTTATGATTTATTAAATTTAAAAGATGTTTAAATCTGAAATAAAATCTCTTTGTTAATAATTTTTGTGCAAAGAAATTGTTTAAAGTTGAAATTATTTCAATTACATGAACCTGTTTAGATTAGATCTAAAGTAGTTTCATGTTTATTTCACTTGCATCTTGATTATGAATCAAACATGCAATATGGTTGGTAGAATCATATTATAAAATTATTTTACAAATATAAAAATTATTTTTTGAAAAGTCAAACCCAACCCTCAGCCCAAAACTTAATTAAGAATTAAGATGTTGTTTGAATAGGTTCTAGGATTATGAATTGAAGAACCTAAGACACAAACCATAACACATTGGGTTAATGGGTTAGCGGGAATTAGGTCCATTAATTGGGTTAGACCTATGGTTAGATTGAAGATGGACTTAATTAGAGAATTGACTAAATCTAATCAATTGTTGTCTTAGATTAGGTCAAGGATTCTCTAGATCAATTACAATAGTTGTAGTTGGTCAAGTCCATGTCTTTAACGAGAACCAAATGGACTTGATTCTTGGCTAAGCGGTCTAGCACGAACTGTTAGGTTGATCTAATCGAAACTAATTAAACCAGTTGGTGTCTAAGGTAAACCAGACCGGTGGTTTTTAATTGGGAGCCTGCTTACCTGACCATTTCTGATGGTGTCTAAGGCAAGCTTTGGCAGACCCTCCCACTGATCGAACTTACCTGGCCTCTTGGTGAAATTATGTTTTGATCGGATCACTTGACTTTTCGAGTTGACCCATGTCAGCTAGGTAAATCAGTGTGACTGATTTAGGTGCTCCTAAACCAGCCCTTTTAATGGTCTCCCTTAAGCTGACTAGGTGAAGCCAGTGGGAGGATCATGATAAGCTGGTTCATCTGACCTCATACTCTAAATTATTTAAATCCTCTAAAATTATTAGGTCCTTAAAATGACAAAGTTATGGAGATAACTGAGTCATAGCCTCCCATTAAGGTGTTTGATAATGAGTCCATTAACTCAATAATCATTGCAGACCCAAAGGCCTGGTGCTTGTTGACTAATAGAATTATCACTCATCATATGACAACTTGGAAGTGTCTCTCTAATGGTGGTTAGGTGAGCCAACCAAAGTTGGGCTTAATCATTCATTGGTTAGATACACCAAGTATGATCATGTTAATGGTTGAACCTAATCGGATCCTTACAGTGGAGGCCAAAGCCTACTGATTAGGTTTCTGAGGCAAAATTAAAATTACTAAAAATTATTTAGAGAAACAATTGGTTATGAACCTACCTTTAGATGTACATGGGTTGACCAACCAAAGTTGGGCTTGTGTGCAGTCTAAGTGGATTCTAGTACCCGCTAAGGAATTAGGGTAATTTCTTGAGTTGGAGGTAGAGGCTACCAATTCGAATAAAATAGTGAGAGAAATCTTTTGATTAAAGTCCAAATCTTTAGGTTTAATGAATCAATTACTAATTAGGTTATGGTTCTCCTTTGTGCAAATATGGCCACTTCCCTATCGCTCCGATCATTGTTGGACAATGATAAGTTGGTGGGACCCAACTTCGGTAGCTGGTACTGAAAGTTGAAGATAGTCCTGGAGCATGAATGGATCCTATATGTGATAATGGATCCTGCACCTGAGGAGCCAGCTGTCAATGCACGTGGAACAGTCAGAGACACTTACCAGAAGTGGCTCAGTGACCGGACCACGGTGCGCTGTATCATGCTGGCTGCCATGAGCGACGAGTTCAGTCGCAGATTCGAGATGGCTCAGCCAAAGGACATGCTTCAAGTGTTGGAGGATACCTTTGGCACATCCGATGACGTAGAGAGGCACAAGACTAGTTGTGCCATCTTCAATGCCAAAATACGGGATGGTGCCTCTGTCACTGATCATGTATTGTACATGATCGAGCTGATGGAACGATTGAGCAAGCTCGACTTTCCCTTGCATGAGCAGCTTGGGAAAGATGCAATACTGAACTCGCTGCCCAAGTCTTATCTCTCATTCCTCACTCATTATAGAATGACAAAGCCTGAAGAGAACTACCACGGGTTACTGGGGTTGCTTTAGAACTTTGAGAAGGATCACCAACTTCACAACGAGTTGGTGAACTTAGTGGGAGGTTCGTCTTCTGGTTCTCGACCTTTTAAGAAAAGGAAGAAGAACAAGAAGAAGAAAGTGAAGAAGGTGCAAGTTCAGGCTGGGACATCAGTGCAGAGCCAGACCAAAAAGATCAAGCCTGATAAGAGTCTATTCTACTGGCAAGCACTCTAGATTAGATAGTGTGTCAGATATCTACTTATGGCACTGTAGGCTAGGTCATATAAACAAGAACAGAATAAACAGGTTGACTCAAGAGGGAATCCTCGAAGTTAGTGATTGTGAATCACTTCCAACCTGTGAGTCCTGTCTTCTTGGTAAAATGACCAAGTCACCTTTTACTGAAAAAGGTGAGAGAGCTACTGAGCTCTTGAGCCTAGTACATACTGATGTATGCGGGCCTATGAGCACCAGTGCTAGAGGTGGATATTTCTACTTCATAACTTTCATGGATGACCTATCCCGATATGGATATGTCTATCTGATGAAACATAAGTCGGATTCATTTGAAATGTTCAAACGATTCCGAAGTGAAGTAGAAAAATAAACTGGGAAGAGTATTAAAACTCTTCGATCTGATCGAGGAGGAGAATACCTTTCTAGTGAGTTTCTCACATATCTAGGAGAGAATGGGATTCTCTCCCAATGGACTCCTCCAAGAACACCACAGCATAATGGTGTGTCTGAAAGGAGGAATCGGACTCTGTTAGACATGGTCCGATCCATGATGGGTTTTGCTAGCTTGCCGATATCCTTCTGGGGATATGCACTCGAATCGACCTGTTATCTGTTAAATAGGGTTCCAAGTAAGTCTGTAATTAAAACTCCATATGAGATATGGATAGGGCGTAAGCCAGTACTTTCACACCTTAGGGTCTGGGGGTGCCCGGCCTATGTCAAACGATTAGTCACAGATAAACTTGGACCTAGGTCTGACAAATGCTCATTCATAGGGTACCCCAAAGAGATAAAAGGATATTTTTTCTACCATGCTGATGAACAAAAGGTGTTCGTCAGTCTTAAGGCAATCTTTTTAGAAAAGGAGTTCCTTGGTGAAGGAACCGTTGCCTCTAAGGTTGAACTTGATGAAGTTCAACAGGTAGAAGGACCGACACCAATAGCTGAACCTGAGTCGGATATGATTAGATCAGATCCGGAGCCCAATATACCTGCACCATTAAGGCGATCCGGTAGAGTACCGCGTCAGTCGAACAGATACTACGGTTTCTTGATCCGAGACAGTGATCCCATCGAACTTGATGAGAATAATGAGGATCCGATCACCTATATAGATGCAATGCAGAGACCTGATTCTGAGAAATGGCTTGAAGCCATGAAATCCGAAATGGAGTCCATGAAGGTCAATGATGTATGGACATTGGTTGACCCACCTGAAGGGGTTAAACCCATTGGGTGTAAATGGGTCTTCAAAAGGAAGAGGGGCGCAGACGGCAAGGTGGAGACCTATAAAGCCCGTCTGGTCGCCAAGGGGTATCGTCAACATTATGGTATTGACTATGACGAGACGTTTTCTCTTGTGGCAATGCTCAAATCCATTCGGATAATGCTTGCAATAGCTGCCCATCTGGATTATGAGATCTGGCAGATGGATGTAAAGACAGCTTTCCTGAATGGAGAGCTGACTGAAGAGGTGTATATGATACAACCTGAGGGGTTTACATCCACAGATGAGTTCAAGGTGTGCAAGCTTCAGAGATCCATTTATGGACTAAAGCAAGCTTCTCGGAATTGGAACATGCGTTTTGATAAGGTGATCAAAACGTATGGCTTCATTAAGAATGGAGAAGAGCCCTGCATCTATAAATGGGCAAATGGTCCAGTTGTGGTATTTCTTGTCTTGTACGTGGATGACATTCTCTTAATCGGGAATGACATCCCCGCACTACAGGGAATAAAAGTTTGGTTGTCATCACAGTTCTCCATGAAAGACTTGGGTGAAGCATCCTACATCCTAAGGATGAAGATCTATAGGGATAGATCTAAAAGGATGCTTGGATTATCCCAGTCTATGTACATAGATACTGTGCTGAAGAGGTTCAGCATGGAGAATTCCAAGAAGGGCTATCTACCAATAGGCCATGGAATTTCTCTCTCTAAGAAGGATTGTCCGACAACTCCTGAAGAGAGAGAGCGTATGAGTAGAGTCCCATATGCTTCAGTCGTGGGATCTATCATGTACGCCATGACATGTACAAGATCAGATGTGGCATACTCACTAGGAGTAGTGAGTAGATACCAATCTGATCCTGGAGAAAATCACTGGAAAGTGGTTAAAGCCATCCTTAAGTATTTGAGAAATACTAAGGACCAATGGTTGGTTTATGGCGAGTCAGATCTGAAACTTATGGGGTTCACAGACTCCAGCTTCCAATCTGACCATGATGACAGTAGGAGCGTGTCGGGTTATATCTTTACTCTGAATGATGGAGCCATCTGCTGGAAGAGTTCCAAGCAGCATACTGTGGCAGACTCTGTTTGTGAAGCGGAGTACATCGCAGCATCGGATGCCGCGAAAGAAGCTGTGTGGCTAAGGAAATCCATCACTGAGCTCGGAGTAGCACCCTCCTTTGATGGTCCAGTCCTGCTCTACTGTGACAGCACTGGTGCCATAGCTCAGGCGAAGGAACCCAAAGCACATCAGTGGATGAAGCACATCTTGCGCCGCTTCCACCTGGTCTGGGAGATCATGGATCGAGGTGACATCGATCTTCAGAAGATCGACGGAAAGGAGAACCTAGCCGACCCCTTCACTAAAGCCCTGGCGATAAAGGAGTTCGACAACCACAAGTCGAAGATGGGTATTAGATACTGTGCCGAGTGGCTTTAGGACAAGTGGGAGTTGTTGGAAAATATGTCCCAAAAAGTCAATCGTCAAGCTGTTGACGGTTAAGCAACCAAGTATTGTAATTGATTTGTTAATAAATAAAATATATTTGGCATCTTCATCATAAGCTTTCATCTTCTAATGAACTCCATTGTTATGATGAAGTCCTTAGGACTATTTAAGTTCGATAAAGAGAGGATTTATCGATTAGTCCTTAAAACTGTTCACGACTAAATGATAGGCTGTTAATAAGGACAACAGCTTCTATCGAGCATAGATCGCTGTAGGCCATATGGGTTGGTTGTCCTCTTAACCAAGGAGTGTGGAGATATTGGTATGGCATACAGGTGAGATGTAAGGGTACATCATCATTGAACGTGACCAACTCCAGAGTATTCTGCTGTCGAGAATGTCTCTGATGGGATATAGGTATAAGTGTCCCTTAGACCTGAGATCGCCTCAGTGACTTGCAAGCAACTCACTGTGCTTTGGTACTGGACTAATTGAATTTCTAATTCAGAGACGGAAGGCTTCTGGGCACAATCAAGTACTTGCGAAGTCAGAGTGTGATCGAGATGGGATTGACCACTCCAAGAGTTGGAGAAGAATGAGTCGCTGTATTTCAATTTAGCAAAACCTTGGCAAGGGTAATCCATCAGATGGATTTGATATTTTGAAATACAATGTAGACAACCTGATCAGAGTTGACAGTTAAACTCTGGGGTGTCTTATGATCATTTTGGTCAAGGGGATGAATTATATGAAAACTATATCCGCATGGGTTCTAAGGATGTTGTTCTACACATTCGACCTATCCGATCGTCGGGTACCATTGCTAGATGGTCACTTCGATTGGTATAGAAATTTATTTCTATGCTACCGGCTTAGGTTCGGACCTATGAGGTCACACACATTAGAGTTTATGATTCGATCAGATGGTTGATCAACGATTAAGAATCGTTCTAGGGTTAAATGATCAATACGATTGACATTTAACCCAGTGCAAGTGTTGCAGGAGGATCTATTAGCAATTCGATTGCTGATTGGCTTAATTTGATTAAGCCAATGGGCTGAGATTAAGTCTAATTAAATATGATTTAATTAGATTTGGTTTGGATTTGATTGGATCAAGTCCAATTGGTTTATTGGATAAGCCAAGTGCAAGAAAAAACTAGTCCTAGTTCAACTAGGACTTGGGTCAATCTAATTTCTAATTTGATTAGAAAATTAAATCAGATTTAGATCTAATTTAAACTGATTAAATTAAGTTTTTAATTGGGTTAAGACCTATTTTAATTGGGTTGATCTAATTTTGATTTGATTTGGTTTGGGAAACCAAATTAAAACAAGTCATAAGACAAAATCCTAGTAAGACTAGGATTCCACCTTGCGCCACATAAGCCTTCTCCACGCCCTCTCTCTTATTCAACGCCAATCTCCACTTATTTTGTGCGACAAAAGCCCTCTCCAAGATCTCTCCCACGTTCATAAAAGGTCTCCTCTCTTCTTTCTTACATGGAAGGTGGTTTGGATCAAATCTAAAAGGAATAAGTTTGGATTTCGAATTCTATGAGATAGAGTTTTAGAAATCCAAAACTCTTTCAATTTTGCACCAAATTTATCCAAATTTTTTTTAGAATTTTCATGGCTTTTAGGGTATACATTGTGCACCCTTTTCTGATAATCCATGCATGAAAATATGAAGGAGGTGCTCAAGAGTTGGGCATCCCTTAACTTGCCATGTTTGGATAAGCCTTGACTAGGTGTTTGACCTGGACAAGGACTCTATCATATCTCTTTATATAAGATGAGTTTCTTCACAAAATTTTAGGACAAATCAGAGATTTGAGAGATATTTATGCCATCCAAAAATTAGAGAGAAATACCTTTGGGTCATGGAGATATAAAAGACGCAAGTTTGGGTGTCTAGAGAGAAAAATGTGAAGAAGAAGAGGGTCTTCTTCTAGGGTTTTCATATCTATCCTCCCTCCATCTTGAGTTTCCTGAGAGTGTCTCAGATCTGAAACTCCTCCTTCTACTTTCCATCTTTGGAAGAGTCCAAATCAAGAAGAAGGAGGCACCTGATCAACCATCAAAGAAGGATCAGCGCAGTACTAGCATACTGTGCTGATTTCTTGAAGCAGGACTTCTGATCGAGATTCGTGGGCTCGTGTGGATGACTCCTAGAGGCCGGATGCGTGTGCGGCTTGTAACATTATCCTCAAGCCCAGATCAACAAGGTTAGAATGTCTAACTTGCAAGGTAATAGATCTGATCTATTGTTTAATACATACATTAGATGTAGTATAGAAACATGTTGATATGATCAACATGTAGTTCATGCTATATTTATATATTTTAATTTTTGATTTAATACTATATAATAATCATGTAATAGGATCTTAGATCTAGGAATTTTTTGATTTTAGAAAATAAATTTTAATTTATTTTAGTCTTCCGCTGTATGATCTTGAAAAAGTTTCAAGATCTAACCCTGAAATCTTAGATCTGATTCCTTCAGTTCATGTGATAATTAATAACAAACTGAGAAAAGTAGTCAGAAAGAAACTGTAGGATCAAATCCTAGCTTGGTTCACTATCCTTGGCAAAATCCAGCTATCCTAGATAAGTGATCAAATCAATCATCTTTAGAATATGAGTTTGTGCGGAGGTACCTTCAGTCATGCGGGCATAGAATAACTATTTTGATATCTCATATCGAGCAGTTCAACTATGTTCCCCGTATAACTCCTTAAGATTAAGGAGAATAGAGAAAACATTGATGTCCTCATGCTGCCTCTGAAGCTCATTGCTCATAAAAGCAAGCATGATGCATTTGATAGTCATATTATCAACTTTTCACATCTTATATGTGACCCTATCCTACTCAAAAGTATGTTCTCCAAGAGAATCTGGAGTAGATGTATCCAGAATGTAGGAGACTTTCTCCTGAGTGAGAATAATTCTCAAGTTTCTTGACTAGCTAATATAGTTGGGTCCAATCAACTTGTTTGCATATAAGATACCTCTAAGTGAAAGTGAGGATGCCATGAGTGTAGTTAATCTACAACAATAAAAACATAATATAAGCGGACTACTCATGATGACATGCATAACTAGACTATGACTTTTATCTAATTATGTCTCCCACTATTTTATCAAACTTCATACCCATCAAATATGAAAATCAAGAAACATACTAATGTTTCTTAGTGGGGTTGAGATCTCTATTCCTCACAAATATCTTATGGATAGCACAACAAGCATTTATGAGTTCAAGAGTAGGTAACTCTTTACCAATTGTACCTTTACAATTCTCAACATCTTTCTTTCTGACCTCTAGATCACATATAGTCTTGTAAATAGCACAACAAACTATAATGTTCTAGTTAAGTTGACCCTTCAATTCATATGGTCATACTAAAATAATGCTGCCCTTGTGGAAAGCACAATAAAGCAACACTATTCAAATATGCCACAAGCATCAATATGCACTTGATCAACATCATGTCAATTTCTATAGTAAGTCTTATGGATAGCACAACAAGATCACTAAGATCTTGACATACTCTATCAATCAAGTTTGAATGAAGGCCCTTGTAATGTCTACATCACTTAATCAATCTAAGTTTGAAATTCAACAAGACCAAATTGGTCAGGTAGGCAGGTGGGAGGCTACCCGTAGCTTTTCTAGACACTAACAAAGTTGGCCAGGTCAGCATACGGACCTAATTATAAAACTACCATTCACACTTTTCTCGACACTAATTGATCTTAAAAATTTGACTTTTGATTAAAAAAGTGAATCCTGACGTTATAACTTAAGATAATTAAACGAAAGACTTTAAACTGATCTCGACACATCCTAACTATAAGCGTATAAAATGTACACTACAAATATGTAAATTTGATGCTTCAACTATTCATAATAGCAATCATATGACATGCTAAAATCATATAAGGGTGCAATAAATAGCAAAACATATATCAAGCATATCGAAGAAAAAATAGAAAATTCTAATCACATTAGGCATGCTTTACACCCTTAATAATGCATCAATTTGAGCATCATACAACCATGATAATATAAACATCAAAATTATTATAAATTAATAATTTAATAACTAAAATTAAATATCATGGCATATATAAAGTTAAAAAATAATTTTTGAGTTTAAAGGATTGATGCTATAAATCAATGCAAAATTTTTAGCAAGATATGCACAAGAACGATTCTATGCACAACTATTGTATTTGTTTGATCGAATCAGATAAAGGTGACTCTGATACCACTATTGGGTTCTGGCCATGTAGTAAAAATAATTTTTAAAAAATTTAAAACAAGCAAATCAATAGCTTTATCAAATAAAACTATCAAACCGAACCCAAAACCCTAGAATCACTTTGTCGATCACGATCAAAGTAAATTCAAGCATACAAAGAGATAGAAAATTATACTTTAACCAATATAAAAAAATATCATATTGATATTTTTCACAAGACCCTAAGGTAGAAGTCCTCTAACGATAATCCACATGGAAGTTGGCCAAAGTCCTTCCCAACTGGTGTGCTGCCGCAGCCTTGTCTTCTTAAGAACACTACCGACTTTGAACTTGCATCACAATCACACCAAAGCCCAGTTACTTTCAATTTTATCATCAAAATAACACTAAGAAGATACTCTTTAGATGTCATACAACTTAAGATTTAATTTTTAGCTCCAACATATGAAAAATCAAATCCTAGGGCACTCAAGCAACACTTACTGAAAATCTCACCACCTTTGTAGCAAATTATGCCACTCAAATTCCCTCTTTTTTCCTTCAAAATTTTTTCAAAATTTTTTCTATATTTACCACGTCCCTCTTCTTAGTTTTAGTCAAAAATTACCACCAGAAGCCATGTGGGGCATCCCCTATAAATAGGGGACCAAGGGACGTCACATGGGATGAAGGGGCACCAACCTTTGGCGCTCCAACTTTCCATATGCCAAATAAATTCATCGAGTGAATTTTTAGTGATCCAATTACTAAGAATAGTAAGACTCTTAGTCTTATACATGTCATAAAAAATTTAATAAATTTTTGCATCAAAACATAGGATTTCTAATCGAGAATTTAAGGTAACGCATAGAAAATTAAGAGTCCTCATTAAGAAGGACTCTTCCTTTCACATGCCAAAATAAAGGGGGCAGCATTTATTTTTGTCGTAGGTTTTTGTGGGCATAGAAGACTCCTTCTCCACTTGAAACTCTTTCAAGTTAGATAAGGATGCAATCCAAATTGACCAAATCCCATTAGGTCAAAGCCAACTAGTCTAGGTTAGCTCAAACACTTTGATCTAAACCAATTTGGAAACTTGGGTTAATACAGTATGCTAGCATATCAAATTAACCCATAGAATTTATATTAAACTCTAATTAGATTAGACCAAGATCAAATTTTAAAGTATGTAACCCATTGGATTCCAAATCTAGCCAGCAGTAGACCAAGACTTTCGACGTAACCCTAATCCGATGAGATTAGGTCACCCGAAGAGTCCCAATCAACTTGGACTCTTCTAAATTGGCTCCATAATTAAACTCTTTTAATTCTAATAAATTTATAAGTCAAGATTGATATCTAGCAATATGTCATGACTACCCAAAAGATTTAAAATTTTGATAAAAAATTATCAAAATATCCTTCAGTGATAAGTTCTCATGTAATTCAATTCTTTAGTTAAACAACATCCCAGATGAGCTGTGAGTATAGAAATATATCAAACCCAATTACTTATCTTTATGTATCTCGATCTGAAGATGATGATTCAGTTGATGATACATTAAAAAATTTTTTCTAATTATCATCCTGCTTGGGCCAAAGACTTCCAGAATCATCATCCTATGAGATCACATAGGATGTTCACTCTCCTTATTAGGAGTGACTGATCCCTTATTGATCACTCACAATCTCTATGCATACTTCACCATATCAAAAATACTCCACATAAGGATCAAAGAATCAAGCTAGGTAGTGAACCAAAATATAGATCCATGTACACAAGGTACCATGGTAACCTCAGGTCTAAGGATCACTTACACAACTTCCACTAGAAAATCATCAGTTGACATGTAAATAAGACTCCATCTGATATTCTCTCGTAGGTCAATTCAGTGAACTCATTCTCTAATAAGCACCCATATCCTTGTATTAGTATCACCACACAAGTGGTTGTGAGATCAACTACCCTCATTTTTTAGCATACATAGAACATGCCAGTCTTACTAGTATCATTGATCCCTAACTCAATGTACCAACGATTAGAAATATTTTAGTTAGAGCTATCAAGAATTTAGGTCTCACTGGCATGATCTCATATCACGGTCCTAAAACCATTATCCGGACCTATGGGATTTATTATAATCTTAAGAACAACAAGATGTAGCATATAATGAATCAAAAATATCTATTTTATTAAAATAAATATTAATTATATGAGTTTGAAAGATAAATAATAAAATACACCTTATTGCATCCCATATGCGATTGGCTTGAAGGATATAATTCTTTCAATACTGGCTTAGCATGAAGGAAGATATGGGTAGTATTCTTAACACTTCACCATTATGACTTAATATAATTTAAACGAGGGACTTGAAACTCATGCACATCCAAAATATATATATAAATACATCATATGCATTCTAAAATTTTGATTCTTATTCTAACAACCAGCAAGTAAGAGCATAAAAAGAAAATCTAATGGTTATAGACTTTTGAAAAATCATTTGAGCTACAGGATAATTTATGGGTCTAACTCTAGGTGCATCATAGATTGAACCATCTCATAGTCAATCTTAATGTGTCTTTGCTCTATAAATATCTGGTAGTCCAGTCTTTATCTTCATGAAGACTACCATGAATGCTCGATCTTTATCTGAAAATAGAAAAAAATAATTTTTATCTATTTTTAAATAATTTTTTTTTATAATTTTACATCAATCTATAAAAATTTCAATCAACAGTTGGGAACATATAAAAGAAAGATTCAGCTAATAATACAATGCATCAGGGCACCCAGCCCCTATTGCAACTCTTGCAGATGTATTTATATAATCAGCTAACATAGAAGCATTCATGCATACATCCATCACATGGATGTACCAGTCCATAACCACTCAACATGTATTTTATAATAATTATAAAATAAGATAATTAATTATTCATGTTATCTTAATTGTGATATCATTCATAAACATGTCAATGGAGATGTTTAAATATTCGGACATAAGACCCATCTAGGATTTTTGATTCGGGTTCAACACTTGACCTAATTTATAATTTTAAATCAATCATATATCATCATTTTTGAGTTGGGTTGACTAATTCTTAGGTTAACCTAATCCAATTAGGTTAGCATAGATTCGATCAACCATGACTCAAATCCTAATCAAATTAGGTCAATGATAATTTGATCAACCTAAATTAAACATAACTTCTAATCAAATTAGAACTATGAATTTGATTTAATCTATAATCATTAATCTCATTAGATCAATGAATTATAGTTAAACAAATCCATCGACAAAAATTCTGATCCATGTCTAAGGTATCCTATCAATGATCAAAATTTTTTCAGCTCCACACATACCTTGGACAATAACTAAGATGGAAGACCTACAATGGTGAGTACCCAATAACATGGTAGTCGACCCTTGGATCTTTGGTGAATGCATCAAATGCAAAAATCCTAAATCTTGTCAATATACATCCAATGTATCATTCCAAGGCTTCGCGCATCCCATGCACTGGATTTACAATTCCATCAAAAATTAGATCATGGGATCTAACTTAAACTTGTCTCATAAGTCTAAAGATCATGGAATTTTCTATCCAAGTTCAATCATGGATTGATAGCATTTATCATTAACAAAAATACATCAAGAACATCAATTAAACATTATTCAAAAAATTTAGTTTTGACATAATATGAACTAGATCTAATCCATATCACAATAATAATATGATATTTGATTGAATCAACCAAGAGTGGCTCTAATTTAAGAAAATTTATAGTAGTGTAATACATGCAATTAAAAAATTTTGTGTAGCAAAAATAATAGATTAAATAATTTAATCCTAATCACATGTATAAAATCTAATTTTAGACTACCACATCAAGATCTTTGATATAAAAAATATATACTTTAGATCTGAAAATAAAAATCACATCGATCTCATCGATGCTGAAATTCTAGATCAAACTATTAGATCTACTCTAAGAATCAAAATAAGTTAGAGATCGTTACCAAACAAATTTTGATCTTGATCTCTTCTAATCCAAAGGTTGGAGAGGGTGTTCCTCAGGTTACTTGCAGCCACACGAAGTTGTCTGGCCTCTATAGAAAAATCTATGAGAAGACTGGTGCAGATCGGGGCTTAGAGATGCTAGTCTGCGAACAACTTCGACAGCTGACCTCTTCCTTCTTCTACAAGCACCTTGGACACTCTAAAGTGATAGGAGATCTGGAGAAAGAAGAGAGGAGGAGGAGAAGAGGCTCTAAAAATAAAAAATCTACAAGAGAATGGATCATGGGACGTCCAAGAGAGGGGTCCCCTTTTTATAGACTAGGAATTAGGACTTTCCAAAAAATGATGCCATAAATCAATGCCAAAACCCCTTTTTAGCATCCCCAAAAATTCTAAAAAAAATCATTAGGACATGGAGAAGAAATTTGAAGTCTTACATGCTAAAAAATTTTATAAGAAAAATAAGAAAAAGAATAATATAGCTCTAATAATATACCATATACAAAAAAAATTTTTCTTAGTCTGCATCTTATCTCTAATTTGAATCGCATTCGAATTAGGCAAGAGATAATATTATGACTCATCAGCTATAGCTGACCACCCTTATTGGATCCTCTCTCATGACACCAAAAATCACAATCCAAATTCAATTAGCTATGGAGAAATTGGCATGGATCCAGATGTGGCGCAAAAGATAAGGATAGAGTCCTAGTCTAACTTGGACTCTTCATTTCTAATTCAATTCTAATCCAAATCAAATTTTGATTAAAATCACTGATAGAAATAATTCTAATTTAATTAAAAATTTAAATATCTCATCAAATTTCTAACTCAATTAGAAATTAGCCGAGTCCAAACCATGATCAAATCAGAATCAAATTTCTCTTGTAATCGGATTTGATCATATCAATCCCAATCTGAGTCGAACTGAATCTAATTCAATTAGACTTATTCCAAAGCTCTTTATTCAATCAAATTAAGTCAATTAGTAATCTAATTATTAATTAATTTTTTATAAATAGTAGAGTCTCAGTCCCAGTAGGACTCTTCCACAGAGTCCTAGTCCAAGTAGGACTCTTCACCAGAGTCACAATCCAATTGGACTCTTCGACCATCAGATCTGATCAAATCTTCTAATACATGTGATCCCATAGGTTCGAACCTAAGCTGGTAGCATAGGAATAACTTTCTATACGAATCAATGTAACCATCTAGCAATGATGACCCAACAATCGGATGGATCGAAGTGTTGCAAAATAACCTTCTAGAACCTACTGGCATATGATTATCGTATAATTCATCCCTTTGATCCAAATGCTCAAGGTAACTAAGGATTTAACTGTCAACCCTAATTAAGTCATTCACATTATATTTCAACCTTTCAAATCCATCTCATGAATTATCCTGGCCAAGATTTTGCTAAATTGAAATACACTGATGCATATCTCCTACCAATTCAGAGGGGTCAATTCCATCTTGACTCACACACCGACTGATAAGTACTTGACTGCACCTAGTATCCTTCCGTCACTAAATTAAAAACTCAAATAGTCCAGTACTAAAGTATAGTGAGTTGCTTACAAGTCACCGTGGTGGTCTCAAGTCAGAGGGACACTTATACCCATACCCTTCACAAGCTACTCTTGACCATAGAGTGCTCGGCATATGGTCACGTTCGATGCGAATGTACTCTCACATTCCATCTGCATACCATAACAGTGTCTCCACACTTTTTTGTTAAGAGAACAATCAACTCATATGGCATACAACGACCTACACTTGGTATCGCTATCGTCCTAGTAATAGCATATCATTTGATCACGAACAATTTTAAGGACTTAATGACAAATCCTCCTTTGTCGATTAATATATATAGTCCTAAGGACTTTATTACAACACAAGAGTTCAAAGATGGTCAATTTGTAATCAAAATACCAAATAATTTTTATTAATAAAAGTTTATATACAGTTTACAAGATGAGCACAATCGTCTAACGATTGGCTTTGGGATACATTTCTCAATAATTTTTACTTGGACTAAAGCCAATCGATATAGTATCGTATATCCATCTTCGATTTGTGATCATAAACTTCTTAATTTTGAGAGCTTTAGTAAATGGGTCAGCCATGTTCTCCCTTCTATCGATCTTCTGAAGGTCGATGTCACCTCGATCCACAATCTCCCGGATAAGGTGATAACAGTGCAAAATATGTTTGGTGCGCTGATGGGATCTCGGCTCCTTAGCTTGAGCAATGGCCCTAGTATTGTCGCAGTATAACAAGACAGGGCCATTAACGGAGAGTGCCACTCCAAGCTTGTTGATGAACTTTCGCAACCATACAGCTTCCTTCGCAGCATCGGATGCCGCGATATACTCTGCTTCGCAAACAGAGTCTGCCATAGTATTCTGCTTGAAACTTTTTCAGTAGATTGCTCTATCATTTAGGATAAAAATATAATCCGACACACTCTTACTATCATCATGGTCTGACTGAAAGCTGGAGTCGGTGAATCCCATAAGTTTCAAGTCAGTTTCACCATAGATAAGCCACTGATCCTTAGTATTTCTTAAATACTTAAGAATGGTCTTTACGACCTTCCTGTGATTTTCTCCTGAATCAGACTAGTATCTACTCACTATCCCTAATGAGTATGCCACGTCTGGTTTCATACATATCATGACATACATAATAAAATCCACTGTCGAAGCATATAGAACTCTACTCATACACTCTCTCTCTTGAGGAGTTGTCAGACAATCTCCTTTCAAAAGAAAAATTTCTTGGCCTATCGGAAGATAGCCTTTCTAGAAATTCTCCATGCTGAATCGTTTCAGCATAGTATCTATGTACGTGGATTGGGAAAGCCCGAGCAGCCTCTTAGATCTATCCCTGTAGATTTTCATTCCTAGAATGTAAGCTGCTTCTCTCAGATCTTTTATGGAGAATTGTGACAATAGCCACACTTTTATTCTCTATAATGCAGGGACATCATTTCTGATTAAGAGAATATCATCCACATACAATATAAGAAATACAATTATCGAACCATTTGCCCACTTATATATGTAGGGTTCCTCTCCATTCCTAACGAAGGCATACGTTCTGATCACCTTATCAAAACGTATGTTCTAACTCTGAGATGCTTGCTTCAATCCATAAATGGATCTCTGAAGCTTGCACACCTTGGACTCATCTGTGGATATGAATCCTTCAGGTTGTATCATATACACCTCTTCATTCAACTCTCCATTTAGGAAAGCTGTCTTCACATCCATTTACCAGACTTCATAGTCCAGATATGCTGCTATCGCACGCATGATCCAAATGGATTTAAGCATTGCCACAGGAGAAAATATCTCATCATAGTCAATACCATAATGCTGATGATAACCCTTGACAACCAAATGGACTTTATAGGTCTCCACCATCCTATCTGCACCCCTCTTCCTCATGAAGATCCACTTACACTCTATGGGCTTTACCCCTTCAGGTGGGTCAACTAATGTCCATACATCATTGGCCTTCATAGACTCCATTTCGAATCTCATGCCTTCAAGCCATTTATTAAAGTTGGATCTCTGCATTGCATCCATGTAGGTGATTGGATCCTCATTGTTCTCATCGAGTTCGACAGGATCCCCATCTCGAATCAAAAAATCTAAGTATCTGTCCAGCTGATGCAGTACTCTACCGGATCACCTTAAGGATGTTTGTTCATTGGGCTCCAAGTTTGATCTCATCAAATCTGGTTCAGATTCAATCATTGGTGTCGGTTCTTCCTTTTGGGAATTGTGTCCTAAAACTAATCGTGTGACGATTGAGTTTATCCTTATATATGAATTATTAATTATTAAATAATAGTTATTTTGATATTTTTTATCATAAAGTGACATCTTCCTTGAACTCTTGTACTGTGATGAAGTCCCTAGAACTATGCTAGTGTACGATAAAGAAAGGATTTATCGTATAGTTCTTAAACAAGTACGTAACCAAATGATACGTCATTATGGAATGATGATGTTTATCAAGTGAAGATCATTGTGTATCATATGAGTTGGTTGTCCTCTTAACCAAGGAGTGTGATGACACTGGCATGGGTACAGGTGAGATGTAAGGATACATCATCACTGAACAAGTGACTCACCTGCTGAGCATTCTGCTGTCAAGAGCTACTCGCAAAATACATGGGTATAAATATCCTTCAGACCTGAGATCATCATAATAACTTGTAAGAAACTCACTGTGCTTTGGTGTCGATTGACCGTTAATCTGAGACCATCCTAGAGCATCCAGAGTCAAAAAGATGAATTATGCGGTAACCATGAGCATGAATTCTGAAATATTTTTTTGTGATAATTTGATCTATCTGGATATCAAGAACCATTGCTAGATGGTATATTGATTAGTACAAGAATTAGTTCCTGTGCTATCGGCTTAGTGTTTGAACCTATGGAGTCACGCACACAAGTTAGACAAAGTAAGAAGAAATTGACCTATGTTTATATGTTCAATCTAGAAGTACTTGACTTGATTGAACATATAAACTAACTTGATTGAGAATTAAGTTATGGGTCAAACAAGATTGAAGAGTTGACAATGTCTAGCTAGCACTACACATGAGGTTCAGGTTCAATTTCGGAGATGAATAATTTCTATCTATAATCCATATAACATATGAAAGATTAGATTTAAGTACTAATTAATTTTAGATTATATCTAAATTAATTAAACTTAAATAGATCCAAAATTCAAATTAAACTGGATACAAAAATCCTAAAGAGTTTAGGATTGACAGTCTTTCAAAATTGTTTCGAACCGACTTCGAATCGGACTCGAATCGGACCTGTTTTGGATGAGATATGAGTATTCCTACTTGCACTGAGAATACCCACTCAAGAAGCATGATCAAAAATTAGTTTGATACTTATTTGGGGTGTCCCAAGTGGGTGTGAGAGTGGGTGCAAAGTGGATGTCATAAGTGATGGCAATTATATCTCATGTAGGAGTCCTTCTTTCATGAGTATTGGACCAATTCAAATTAGATTTGAATAAAGAGTCCTCCTCTCATTGGATCATGAGAATCATCTATAAATAGAGAGGATCTCTACCTATGGATGAAAGAAGAGAATAGAATAGCAAACAAATCAAATTGAGAGGAGAGAAAAAGAGAGAGAGACAGGCATGTGAAGAGAGAGGTCCTTCATCTTTTACATCTCTTCCTTTGTTATCGCCTCCTCTCCTTGGGCATCCTACCTACTGGTGTGAGGTATCACATCATCATATCTCATCCCTCGATTGATTGTGTATGCAAAACCAATTGGATTGGAGTTCATCCTACTTTCTTGCAGCGTCTGACATGCATGCGAAGTAGAGGATCTGCATATCCAGGCCTCCGCAAAGGTTTATATCAGATAATTTAAGATTTGATCTCTGGTTCTACTATGATTCAGATAAAGATTTGATCCATAAAGAAGTAGAATATTAGAAAAAAATTTTAGATGCAACCTGGGCATTCTAGAGGGAAACTGTTCCCTTCCCTTTAACTGGTATCAGAGTAGGTCTAAAATATATGCATATAAAATAAAATTTTTTATGATTATTTATATAAAATATAATTGATATTTTTTGTATGATATTAAATATCATTTAGATCTATTTATATAAAATTTTTTATCTGATTTTGATTGGATTAGAGGTGCCTAATTAATGGTTGATTGAGGTTGTTATAAATCTATTATAACAGAATTCTGCTGTTGCTGAATTTTTTATGAAAAATAATATGAATTAAAAATTTATTTTAAATTTATTTTAATAAAATTTTAATTTTATTATTTTTCTTATGAAGTGAGGATTATTTTAGATTTAAATTAAATTTATTTTGATGGATATTTAGATCTGAATCATATCACAATTTAGCACTACGTGAAAACAGATTTTACCAAAAATTAATTCTTTATGCATTCTATTTGTATCTAATTATTTTTTTATTTGATATCAAATTTAAAATTAATATTTTATAATCAATATAAGATAAATTATAGATTTGATATGATATATATGATATATCAAATCTAATTAGATTAGATGAAGAACATAATTGATGAGATCAAGGATATGTTCAAGACATAAAATAGTTTTATCAATAATTATATGTTGATGTAATTATATATGAAATTAGATTTTTAGATCTTATTAGCCTAGTACTCAAATTGATGAGATCACCAGACCATCTGATCATAAGAGATTGAAGAGATTAATCTCTCTTTTGCCTATTCGATGGATTCTCTTATGACGTGTAGGGGTGTCGTTGTGATCCAGTTTTATGAAGAAGAAAAGTGAACAAATTTTTATGTATTATTTTGATCATAAATATATTTAAATTAAATTTAAAGTAATTTATAATTTATTATAATAGGATAAAATTTAGATATAAAATTATTTTAGATCTGAATTACATGTTAAATATGATGTAATTGATATTGATCTAAAAGTTGTCATGATACATGAGATGTATGAATAATATTTAGATCATACCTATGTATATTTAATTATTAAATATATTATGAAAATTTATTTTCATGTGTTGAAACATATGATATGCTTCACTTGAAATCCTTGTAGAATAGTTCTACAAACTGAAACACACGTTTCACATACTTAATTTTGAATTAAGTTTGAATGATCTAGAATTGAGAATTTAAGATCATTAAGACACCACATAATATGATGAGCAAAGGGTTAGCATGAATCAGATCCTTTTAATGGGTTAGACCTAGGGTTAGGAACACATATGGACCAAGTAAAGAAATTGATTAAATCTAATCAAGTGTTGAATTAAATTAGGTCAATATTTCTCTAAATCAATCTCAATAGTTGAAGTCTGATCAAGTCCATGTGTTTGACCCTAATAAATGGACCATAATCATGGCTTCGTGATTGAGCCCGAATCTTTTGATGTGCCAAATTGAAACTAATTAACCCGTTAGTATCTAAGGTAAGTTTGGCAGATTCAATCAAGTGATTTTTAATTGGAAGCTATTCACCTAGATGCATCTACGGTGAGTTAAGGGTAGATTTCTCCCGTTGATCTCACTTATCTGGCCAACATGGTAGATTATATTTTGATTAGGTCACTAGTCATTTCGTGCAGACCTATGCCATTAAGGTAAATTAGTGTGACTGATTTAGGTGTCTTTAGCTTGTGTTTAATCCTTTACATGACTTGGTGAAGTCAGTGAAAGAATTTGCAGCTTGTAGGTCGACTTCTTCTCTTATTCTCAGGTCAATGAAATCGAATCCTCTAAATTATTAGATCTATAAAGTGATAAAGTTATGAGATAACTTGATCATTACCTCCCATTAAGGTGTGTGATAATGAGTCCAATATTTCAAATAGGCATTGGAGGTGCCACACGCCTAGTGTCTATTATATATTAGAATTATCATTCATCATATGACCATCATGATATACCTTCAGACCAATATTCAGATTGACCGAGCCATACTCGAGCCTGAACATCTATTTGTTGGATGCACTTGATGTATCATGTTAATGGTTGGACCTAACCAAGATTTTTAGTGGAGGCACCACACACCTGCTGAAGGGATGTCTGGGGCAAAACCCAACGCTAGAAGTTATTTGAAAAAATAATCAGTTATGAACCTACCCATGGATGAACTAAGGTTGGCCGAGCCACACTCGAACCCGAATGTAGTCCATGTGGATTCTAATACCCGCTAAGGAATTAATGTAATTCTTCGAGTTGGAGGTAGAAGCTACCAATTCGTAAAAAATAGTGGGAGGACCTTTAGACTAAAGTCCATGTCTTCAGGATTAAAAAATAATTTATATACTAATAAGCTAATATTTTTTTCTTTCAGTTATGGCCAACACACTATCCCTCCATTCGCTGTTGGACAGTGACAAGCTCACCGGACCCAACTTCGATAGCTGGTATCGAAAGTTAAAGATCGTGTTGGAGTACGAGAGAATTTTGTATGTCCTTACGAAACAGGCACCTGAAGAATCTACAGCCAATGCTCTTCGTGCTATGATGACACTTACATGAAGTGGCCCAATGATCGCATGACTGTGTGTTGCATGATGAGGGTAGTTATGAACGATGAACTTAGTCGTAAGTTCGAGGATGCGCAGCCTGAGGAGATGATTCAAATGTTGAATGAGTCCTTCGGCACCCCTGAGGATATGGAGAGAT
The DNA here is from genome assembly GCF_000442705.2 of Elaeis guineensis. Classification (NCBI taxonomy): domain Eukaryota; kingdom Viridiplantae; phylum Streptophyta; class Magnoliopsida; order Arecales; family Arecaceae; genus Elaeis; species Elaeis guineensis. The sequence continues at coordinate 59,560,341 of NC_025993.2, forward strand.
ATAAAATCTCTCGCACAGTATTCAATATCTATATACGAGAGGGAGCTTCAGTCACCAATCATGTATTATACATGATTGAGCAGATTGAACACCTTAGCAAACCTGACTTTTCATTGCATGAACAGTTAGGCAAGGATGCTATCCTCAATTCGCAACCAAAATCCTACCTATCCTTTCTCAGTCATTATAGAATGATGAAGCCTACCGTAAACTACCATGGTTTGCTAAGATTACTACAAACTTTTGAGAAGGATCACCAGCTCCAAAAGGAGCCAGTGAATTTAGTGGGAGGTTCATCTGCAGGGCATCGATCCTTTAGGAGAGGAAAGAAGAAAAAGGTGCAAAAATTCTATGCCGCTGATCCCAAGCAAAGCAAACCGTCAAAAGTTGACAGGAGCCAGGCAGAGTGCTTCTTCTATAAGAAGTCATTGGAAAAGAAATTATCCTGCTTATATAGCCACCCTTAACCCAAACAGACCTAAGAACAAGAGAAAGAGGCAAGTGGTTGCTTCACAAGGTATTTATATGATAACACCTTATAATTTGTCTGTTTGTGATACTGCTATCTAGGTATTGGATACCGAAAGTTTTATTAATATATGCAATTATTGCAGAGACTGCAGGTAAGTAGAAAATTTTGAGAGGACGAGCAGTTCCTTAACGTTGGAGATGGAAGTCTTGTTTTAGTTCTGACCTTAAAAACTTTGCAGCTCGTCTTCGAGTTCAGTAGTGTCATGTTAGATGATTGTCATTATTGTCCCTCCTTAATGATGAATGTCATCTCTGTAGGCCTTTTGGCCAAACTTGGTTATAAGTTTATAATAAAGGATGATTTTTGTGATATCATTATAAATGATACTATAATTATGCATGGATAATTAAAACATGGCATATACATAATATCACGACCTGTTAGTGTAATGTATACATCTTAAAAATATTCTAAAATAGATAATGTCAGTGAATCCTATCTTTGGCATTGTAAGCTTGATCATGTGAACAAGAATAGGATTGACAGGTTGATCAAGGAATATATCCTTAAGATAGATGATTGTGAATCATTGCCTACTTGTAATTCTTGTCTACTTGGTAAAATGACTAAGTCACCTTTTAAAGAAAAAGATAAAAGAGCCAGTGATGTCTTAGGTCTAATACATACTGATGTATATGGACCTATGAATATAAGTGTCAGAGGAGGATACTACTACTTCATTACGTTTACAGATGACCTATCGAGGTATGGATATGTCTATCTTATAAAGCATAAGTCAGAATCATTTAAAATGTTCAAATGATTTCGTGCTGAAGTAGAGAAACAAACTAAAAAGAGTATTAAGATCCTTCAGTCAGATCGAGGAGGTGAATACCTCACTAGTGAGTTTCTGACATATTTGAAAGAGAATGGGATTCTCTTACAATGGACCCCTCCTGGAACACCACAACATAATGGTGTATCCGAGAGGAGAAATCGAACCTTGTTAGACATGATCCGATCCATGATGGACTTTTTTCAGTCTGCCAATATCTTTTTGGGGATATGCTCTAGAGACTGCCTGCTATATTTTGAATAAGGTGTCCAGCAAGTCTGTCGATAAAACTCCATATGAGATATGGACTGGACGTAAGCCGGTGCTCTCACATCTTAGAGTCTGGGGGTGTCCAGCTTATGTCAAATATTTAAAGATAGATAAGCTTGGACCAAAATCCGATAAATACTTATTCGTAGGATACCCAAAAAAAACTAAAGGGTACTACTTCTACCCAAAATAGATAATGTCAGTGAATCCTATCTTTGGCATTGTAGGCTTGGTCATGTGAACAAGAATAGGATTGACAGGTTGATTAAGGAATGTATCCTTGAGATAGATGATTGTGAATCATTGCCTACCTGTAATTCTTGTCTACTTGGTAAGATGACTAAGTCACCTTTTAAAGAAAAAGATGAAAGAGCCAGTGATGTCTTAGGTCTAATACATACTGATGTATATAGACCTATGAATATAAGTGTCAGAGGAGGATACTACTACTTTATTATGTTTACAGATGATCTATCGAGGTATGGATATGTCTATATTATAAAGCATAAGTCAGAATCATTTAAAATATTCAAATAATTTCATGCTGAAGTAGAGAAATAAACTGAAAAGAGTATTAAGATCCTTCGGTTAGATCGAGGAGGTGAATACCTCACTAGTGAGTTTCTGACATATTTGAAAGAGAATGGGATTCTCTTACAATGGACCCCTCCTGGAATACCACAATATAATGGTGTGTCCGAGAGGAGGAATCGAACCTTGTTAGACATGGTCCGATCCATGATGGGCTTTTTTCAGTCTGTCAATATCCTTTTGGGGATATGCTCTAGAGACTGCCTGCTATATTTTGAATAAGGTGCCCAGCAAGTCTGTCGATAAAACTCCATATGAGATATGATCTGGACGTAAGCCGATGCTCTCACATCTTAGAGTCTAGGGGTATCCAGCTTATGTCAAGTTTTTAAAGATAGATAAGCTTGGATCAAAATCTGATAAATGCTTGTTCATAGGGTACCCAAAGGAAACTAAAAGGTACTACTTCTACCTCACTGTAGAACAAAAGGTGTTTGTCAGCAGTCGAATAGTCTTTTTGAAAAAGAAGTTCCTTGATGAAGGATCTAATATCTGTAAAATTAAACTTGATGAAGTTCATGAGATAGAAGGACTGACATATACAGAATTAGATTCGATTGGTGAATCGAATTTGGAGCCAGTAGAGGTACCATTAAGGAGATCCAGTAGAATACCAGGTCAGTCGGATAGATACTATGATTTTCTGGTCTGGAATGCTGATCCTATTGAACTTGATGAAAATGATGAGGATCTAATCACTTATATGCAGGCCATACAAAGGCTCGACTCTCAAAAATGGCTTGAGGCCATAAAGTCCGAGATGGAGTTCATAGAGATCAATAGTGTCTGGACACTAATTGATCCGTCTGAAGGAATAAAATCCATAGGATGTAAATAAATTTTCAAGAGAAAAAGAGGAGCGGATGGGAAGGTAGAGACCTATAAAGCCCATCTAGTTGCTAAGGGTTACCGTTAGTATTATGGTATTGACTATGACGAAACGTTCTCTCCTGTGGTAATGCTCAAGTCCATCCGGATTATGCTTGCTATCGCTGCATACTTAGATTATGAGATCTGACAGATGGATGTCAAAACTGCTTTTCTTAATGGAGAGCTGGAAGAAGAGGTGTATATGATACAACTTGAAGGATTCACATCCACAGATGAGTCGAAAGTGTGCAAGCTGAAAAAGTCAATTTATGGACTTAAGCAGGCATCGAGGAGTTGGAACATGTATTTTGATAAAGTAATCAAAACATATAGCTTCATTAGGAATAGAGAAGAGCCTTGCGTCTACAAATGGGCTTCCAATTCTGTGGTCATTTTCTTGAGCTGCATGTGGATGGCATACTGTTACTAGAAAATGACATCCCGGCTTTGCAAAGTGTGAAGCTATGGTTATCATCACAGTTCTCCATGAAGGACTTCGAAGAAGCATCCTACATCCTAGGGATGAAGATCTATAGGGATAGACCTAGAAAGTTACTTGGATTGTCCCAATCCACGTACATTGACACCTTGTTGAAGTGGTTTAACATGGATAATTCCAAGAAAGGCTATCTTCCGATAGACCATGAAATTACTCTTTCCAAGAAGGATTTTCTAATAACTCCTGAGGAGAGAGAGCGCATGAGTAGAATACTATATGCTTCAGCAATGGGATCTATCATGTACGCTATGACATGTATAAGGTCAGATGTAGCCTATTCACTAGGGGTAGTGAGTAGGTACCAGTCAGATCCGGATGAAAAGCATTGAAAGATTACAAAAGTAATTCTTAAGTATTTGAGAAATACTAAAGACCAATGGCTTATCTATGGAGACTCTGATCTGAAGCTTATGGGATATACTGATTCTAATTTTCAATCAGATTGTGATGACAGCAGAAGCATGTCGAGCTACGTATTTACCTTGAATGGAGGAGCTGTTTGCTGAAAAAATTTCAAGCAACATACTATAGCCGATTCTGTATGCGAAGCAGAATACATTGCTACATCGGATGCTGCAAAAGAGGCGGTGTGGTTGTAAAAGTTCATTATCGAGCTGGGAGTTGTACCTTCTATTGATGGTCCTATCCTACTGTATTGTGATAGCTCCAGTGCCATAGCTCAAGCAAAAGAACCTAAGTCGTACCATCACACTAAACATATTCTGCGCCGCTATCACCTAGTGCGAGAGATTGTGAATCGAGGTGACATCGAGCTTCAGAAGATCGACAGAAAAAAGAACCTAGCCAACCCCTTTATTAAAGCTCTCAGGATCAAAGAGTTCGATGACTTTAAATGGAAGATGGGTATAAGATACTGCCCCGATTAGCTTTAGTCCAAGTGAGAGTTGTTGGAAATTGTGTCCTAAAACTAATCATATGATGATTGAGTTCATCCTTGTATATGAATTATTAATTATTGAATAATAGTTATTTTGGTATTTTTCATCATAAAATGATATCTTCCTTGAATTCTTGTACTGTGATGAAGTCCCTAGAACTATGCTAGTGTACGATAAAGAGAAGATTTATCGTATAGTTCTTAAATAAGTTCGCGACCAAATGATACGTCATTACGGGATGATAACATTTATTGAGTGAAGGTCGTTGTATGCCATATGGGTTATAGTCCTTTTAACCAATGAGTGTGGTGATACTGGTATGGCATACAAGTGAGATGTAAGGGTACATCATCACTGAACAAGTGACTCACCTGCTAAGCATTCTGTTGTCAAGAGTTACTCGTGAAATACATGAGTATAAATATCCTTCAGACCTGAGATCACCATAGTGACTTGCTAGCAACTCACGGTGCTTTGATGCCAAACTACCTAAATTTTTAATGTAGTGACGGAAGGCTACTGGATACCGTCAAGTACTTGCAAAGTCTGTGTATGGATCAAGATGGGATTGACCCCTTTGGATTATTAGAGTTGATGTATTACTGTATTTTAATTTAGTAAAATCTTGACCAAGGTAATCCATGAGATGGATTTGAAAGGTTGAAATACAATGTGGATGAAGCAATCTCAGTTGATAGTTAACCAGAGACCATCTTAGAGCATCCAGGGTTAAAAGGATGAATTATATGGTAACCATGAGTATGGATTCTGAAATATTTCTTTGCGATAATTCGATCTATCTGGACGTCGGAAACCATTGCTAGATAGTATCTCAATTAGTGCAGAAATTGGTTTCTGTGCTATCGGCTTAGTGTTTGAACCTATGGATTTACGCACACAAGTCAAACAAAGTAAGAAGAAATTGACCTATGTTTATATGTCCAATCTGAAAGTACTTGACTTGATTGAATATATAAGGTAACTTGATTGAGAATTGAGTTATGGGTCAAACGGGATTGAAGAGTTAACTATGTCTAGCTAGCACTACACATGAGGTTTAGGTTCAATCCTGGAGATGAACAATTTCTATCTATGATCCATGGAACATATGAAAGATTGAATTTAGGTACTAATTAACTTCAAATTAGATCTGAATTAATTAGACTTAAATAGATTCAAAATCTAAGTTAGACTTGATACAAAAGTCCTAAAGAGTTTAGGATTGACAGTCTTTCGAAATTATTTCGAACCGACTTTGAATCAGACTCAAATCGGATCTATTTTGGATGAGATATGAGTATTCCTACTTGCACTGAGAATATCCACTCATGAAGCATGATCAAAAATTGATTTGGTACTTATTTGGAGCATCCTAAGTGAGTGTGGGAGTGGGTGAAAAGTGGATATCATAAGTGATGGCAATTATATCTCATGTAAGAGTCCTTCTTTCATGAGTATTGGACCAATTCAAATTAGATTTGAATAAAGAGTCCTCCTCTTATTAGATCATGAGAATCATCTATAAATAGAAAAGATCTCTATCTATGGATGAAAGAAAAGAATAGAATAGCAAATAAATCAAATTGAGAGAAGAGAAAAAGAGAGAGAGACAGGTGTGTGAAGAGAAAGGTCCTTCATCTTCTACATCTCTCCCTTTGTTGCCGCCTCCTCTCCTTGGGTGTGGATCCTCTTGGGTATCCTACCTATTGGTATGAGGTGTCACATCATCACATCTCATCCCTCGATTGAATATGTGAAGCCAATTGGTTTAGAGTTCATCCTGCTTTCCTGCAACGTCTAACGTGCATACGAAGTAGAGGGTCTGCATATCCAAGCCTCCGCGAAGGTTTATATCAGATAATTTGAGATTTGATCTCTAGTTTCACTGTGATTCAAATAAGAATTTGGTCTATAAATAAATAGAATATAAGAAAAAAATTTTAGATGCAATCTGGGTATTTTGGAGGGAAACTACTCCCTTCCCTTTACTTCTACATGTCGAACTTCGTCAAACTTGATTTTAGAGGCACTTATTCCTTCACTAAGGAATTTTTTTTTCAAAAAATATGTCTTACTGCTGACAAACACCTTTTGTTCAGCAGACAGGTAAAAGTAATATCCCCTCATTTTCTTGGGGTACCCTATGAAAATACACTTATCAGACTTAGGACTGAGTTTGTCAATTTGTAATCGTTTAACATAAGTTAGACACCCTCAGACCCTAAAGTAAGAGAGGTTTAGTCTACGTCCTGACCATATCTCATATGGTGTCTTACTAACTGACTTGCTCGAAATATTATTGAGCACAAGATAGGCTGTTTCAAGTGCATATCCCTAAAAGGAGATCGGCAGAGTTGCAAACCCCATCATGGATTGAACCATATCCAACAAAATTCGATTCCTCTTTTTTGAGATGCCATTATGCTGTGGTGTCCCTGGAGGGATCCATTAGGAGAGAATCCCATTCTCTCTTAGACATGTCAGAAATTCACTGGAAAGGTATTCACCTCCTCAATCAGATCGAAGAATTTTAATATTTTTTTCAGTTTGTTTCTCTACTTCATTACAGAACTGTTTGAACATTTCAAATGATTCAGATTTGTGTTTCATCAAGTAGATGTACCCATATCTAGATAGGTCATATGTGAATGTGATAAAGTAGCTATACCCTCCTCTGGTATATGTGCTCATGGGTCCACATACATCGGTATATATCAGACCCAGCACATCACTGGCTCATTCACCTTTTCCAGTAAAAGGTGACTTGATCATCTTTCCAAGCAAACAACACTCACAGGTAGGTAATAATTCATAATCATATTTATCAAGAATTTCTTTTTGAGTCAACCTATTTATCCTGTTCTTATTGATATGACCTAGCCTACAATGCCAAAGATAGGTATCTGTGACATCATCTATTCTAGGGCGTTTATTTGAAATGTATATTATATTAGGCCTAGATACAATATAGATACTATTGTTCAACTGTCCACGTAAAATTGTAATACCATTCAAAATGATATCATAAAAATTTTTCTTTATTGATATTTCATAATTTGAATTGACCAAAAGTTCTACAGAAATAACATTTAAAAGAAAACTAGGACAGTAATAATACTCATTAAGAACAATATACTGAGACTCGAATATAAGCTTGATAATTCCTAAAGCTAGAACTGGAACTGATCTTGAAAGAAGAGTGCCCTATAAGTCAATCATAAGTGTGTTGCGATGGGACTTTCTTTAAAATTTTTTAACTTATGAAATGACATTTATTATTTGAGACATTGATTCATCATATTAGCTGCATCTTAATATGTCTAAGATTATGATAAACCCCAAAGATTTGGATAATAGTTTTAGGAGACATGAATGGGTCATGCTAGTGAGACCTAAAATTCTAAAATCTTAATCTTAAATATTCTTAGTCGTAGGAGCATTGAGTCGGGGATCAATATTCTGGATAGACTGGTACAGCCTATGTATGCTCAATGGAGAGGGTGGCAGATCTCACTAGCCACTTGTGTGAGACACTAATACAAGGATATGGATGCTCATTTGAGAAATGAGTCTACTAAATTGACTCGATGAAAGAGAACATCTTATGGAAGCCTTATTTGCATGTCAAAGATGGTTCTCTAAGTGGGAGTTGTGTAAGTGATCCTTAGACTTGAGACCACCATGGAATCTTGTACACATGAATCCATATTTTGGTTCATACCCAGGCATGGCATTAAGATATGTATGGGGTGTTCTGGATATGGTGGAGTGTGCATGAAGATTGTGAGTAGGTCAATATGGAATCGATCACTCCTAGTAAGAGGAGATCGCATCTTGTGTATTCTCAATCCTAGATAACGCAGAAAAATTTTTTGGCCAAAAGCAGGAAGGAGATTAGAAAGAGTTTCTAATACTTCTTCATTGGAGTCATTATTGGTTAATTGAGAATCGATATGAATATATATTTGAGTTTGACATAATTCCATACTCATAAACATATTCAAGGTACAAGGATGATCGAAGGATTCAATTGCACGGTAATTTACCACTGAAGGGTATATTCGATATTTTTATCAAATTTTATATCTTCTGAGTAGTCATGATACATTGCTAGATGTCAATCTTGACTTGTAGATTTTTGATTGAATTAAAGAGTTTAATTCGATTGTCAATTAGAAAGGATTCTAATTGTTGAGCTCGGATTAGCTCGATTGGACCTAAATCGATTAGATTGAAATCTAATCAAATTTGATCAACTTATACTCAGATTTACTACTAACTAGATATGAAACCTAATAAATCATACACATATAAAAATTGGTCAAGGACCCTTTTGAAAAAGGTTGATTGGAATTTTGGATTCAATCAGGGTTCTGGTAAGCATGCTAGCACGTGTGGAAACCCTTGCTCCTTTGGAGACTAATTTGGTCCCATCCCTTGCTAATTAGCTAGCCCAATTTGGTAGACATTTGGGTCAGGATGTGTCACCAAGAAGCAGCCCAAATTGGGGCACCACATCCCATGTTAACACCAATTATGAAGAGACCAAGTTGTGGTGGACTCTTGGTGCAAAACAAGTTCTGTGTACAAGTATTGGCATGGGCAGAAGAAAAAATATTATTTTTTATGAGATTAAAATTATGTGTGATAGTTTATATTATCTTCCATCCTCTGATACATATCTTAAAGTATGAGATATATTTTTTTTAAAATTTTTGAGAAAGAGAAAAAATTGGAAAAAGAAGGATGTCTCGCACATGTGTGTAGAAGTGTCGCATCTCTCCATGATTTGGAGAGTCCTTCTCCCTACCAAATGCTTTCAAATTAGAAAAATTTTTGTTGATAACATTCTACATTTAATAATCTATTTTTAATATTTTTTTTGAAATTTTTTCAAACTTATCTGGATGACAAACAGATGCCATAACTCTGTCCTGATGCCTACACACATGGTGATCAATACTTGCATGAAGAGGTGCGAGGATAGCATCCTTCCATGAGAATTTTATCACCATTTTTAATTTTTTGGAATTTAGATTGAATCTCCAATCCACATGAATTTTTGAGGATTTTTTTGATTTGAGAAGAGATATGAAAATATCTCTTATTTGGTTGCACGTGCGCAGACTAGGGTGCAGATTGATGTATCATGGATAAGAGTCCTTCTGCTTGAAGGAACTCTTATCTCTGATAATCAGATCAGATATGCATTTTGGATAAGGCATATCCCTCTCTTTTGGCATCCCTCTGGTGGCTATAAATAGGGTGGGGTGCTGGGTATCCGATGAATCTAAGAGGGGTTTCCAATTTCTCTCCTGTTGCTCTCTTTTCTTTCTTACAACCTATCTTAGTTTTAGGACAAGGCTTTGGGATTAAAGACAAAGCCTTATCTGGTCCTAATAAGGATTTTAAGGATCCTAAAGTAGGAGAATCAGAAGTCCAGAAGAGATTCTAAGAGGGTGAGGTCAGATTTTTGAAGAAACTTGATCGGTATGAGGCTAGTCGAGTTCTAGGAGCTAGAACTCTTGAAGCAAGGTGAAGAAGGAGCGCTGTCTTTGGTTCAATTTCCGTGTGGATCATCATTGGAGGGCAGACACTTGGATGCCTTGTAGAAATTAAGATTAGCACTATAGATATTCTTCTTATCCTAATTTATGTTTATTATGCTTTGATTATTATAGTCAAGAGTTTCTGGGCATTAGGGCTTCCAGTGCATTGGGTGTTTTGAATGAAAATTTTAAACACCTAACCCTTCCGCTGTGCCATTGAAACCCAACAGTGGTATCAGAGCCTATCTTAATTAATGTAATCAAAGATTAAATTATTATCTTAATTGTGATCAAGCATGAGTTTTTGGTTTGGTTCAAGTCGGGTCAAAGGTTGAACCTGATTGAACATCCAAACCCTATCATGTCTTAGAGATATGTTTTAAATATAAAATGTATGATGTATATGTAAAATTTTCTTAGTAGCTTAGTACTCTAATTGGAGTTCATCACCAGACCATCCGATCATAAGAGCAAGTAGGGTTCAGAGACCCTCTCTTCCTATTCAATAGGGTACTCTTATGGCGTGTAAGGGTACCACTGTGATGTTCCAAGAAGAAGAACCATGGAAAGAGTGTTTTATATTTATGCATGTTATTAGAACTTCATGCATATATGATATGCTTGAGATGTTTAGTTATAATCATATTATATGATTCTGCTTCTATATCTTAGAGATATGATAAGATGCCATAATTAGTTGTTATGATTATTAAGATACAACTATTATAGTGCATCATTGTGACTGATTGAATTAGGATGTGTTTGAGACCATTAAATCCCTCATAAAAATCATATTAAGTTGTAGTGTTGTGAACCAGAAGCTGACCTATTTTCTTGAATCGATTAATCAATTGGTGTCTGAGGAGTTTTTCAAGTGTAGTGATTATTTAATTGATTCTGTTGCTGATCTGGCCAATTTTATTAGTGTCTAAGAAAAGCAATGGGGGGACCCCCATCAATCTTAATACTTTTCTGGCCAATTAGATTAGTTCGAATCTTGAATGAAGGTAGCTTAGTGTTTTAAACACTACTAAGGGCCTTCCTTCATGCTAGGTTAATGTTACATCATGAACTATGGCTAGTTTGTTATGTTACCATAAGGCTTGTTATAAGGATTGATATAACATAATCCTGGTGCATAAAAGATGCTTACGGTAATTTTGGATATACTACTTTGTTGTGCTAACACAAGGGCAGTTATATTCGATTTTGACTGTATTGAAATGAAGGATCTTACTTAACTAAAATATTATAGCTTATTGTATTAACGCAAGGCTAATAATATTTTAGAGGCCAAGATAAAATATTGAGAATTGCATGAGATGTAATTGGAAAGAGCTTCCTACCTATGAACTCATAAGGGTTTGTTATGTTAATACAAGTTCATTATGAGGAATTAGGGTCTAAATCCCATTAAGATAAATATAAAATATATCTCATTTACCATAGGAGAGGGCTATAGTATCCGATAAAATAGTGGGAGACATAACTAGTTTAAAAATCCTCATCTAGTTATGCATGTCAAACATGAGTGGTCTACTTATACTATTATTTTTATGTAGATTTAAGTCTATATTATGGCTTCTTTATTTTCACCCCATGATATAATAAATAAAACTATGTTGATCGGTACAACTATGTGGATTGGTTGAGAAACTTATAAATTAGGTTTATATCAGAAAAGAACTCTGATATTCTGGATATTTCTGACCCTAGTTTAGTTAGTAATAATGAGAAGATAATGATGTCTGTATGGATATTATTTGTGATAAATTTAAAAATTGAGAGTATAATTGCAAGAATAATCTTGTAAGATTGAAGTAGGGTGCAAGTGTAACACCAAAAGGTATGTATATGATACAGACCTATTTTTATTGAGTGATTCAGATTCTGATATTTGGATATTGGATACCACCAGTGGACTACACTTTTATAGTTCGTTACTGCAACTACAGAATATCAAAGATCTGAAAAGAAGTAACCTCGAGCTTTATGGTGCAAGTGGAGAGTCCATTAGTGTAGAGGCTGTGGAAACCTGTATACTTGATTTACTTTCGGACAAAACTTTAGAATTAAAAGACTATGATTACATGCCAAAGGTTATTAGAAATATTATTTCTATACCTTTGTTATTAAAACAAGATTATGAAATAAAGCTAATGGAAAATGGATGCTCTATTTTTTTTTAATAAATTTTATGACAGTGGTTATATTGATAACAATCTTTTAATTCTTGTACTCAATAAAAATATTTTTTATATTAAAAGAAATATGAAAAGAAAGAGAAAAAATATGAATGTCACATATCTTTGGCATTGTCGTCTTGGTCATATTAGTGAGTCCAAGATAAATAAGTTATACAAAGAAGAATTCTTTGATCCAAATGATTATAAATCATTGGGGACTTATAAATCTTATCTCATGGATAAGATGACCAAGACTCTATTTTCTTAATATGGAGAGAGGACAAGTGAGTTGTTAGCTCTAGTACATATAGATGTATATGGACTGATAACAACTCAGGTCAGAAGAAGATACTCCAATTTTATTATCTTTACAGATGATTTATTAAGGTTCAGATATGTGTATCTTATGAAACATAAATTTGAAGCTTTTGATAAGTTCAAGGAGTATCAAGGTATGGTCGAGAAACAAACTGAAAAAAATATCAAAGTTCTTCGATCTGATCGAAGAGGAGAGTACTTATCTAGTAAATTTCTTGATCATCTTAAAAGTAAAGGTATTCTCTCTGAATAGACCTTAAACGGTGTAGCAGAAAGGAGAAATTGCACTTTAATAGATATGGTACGGTCTATGATATGCTTCACTGATCTCCCAATATCTTTCTAAAGATAATGCCTTAAAGACTGCCACATATATATTAAACAAAATGCCTTCAAAGTCTGTTGCAAGCACTCCATATGAGATATGGAATGGAAGGAAGCCTAATCTTAAACATCTTAAGACTTTGGGCTGTCTTACTTATGTCAAAAATATTTTTTGGATATAAGCTTAGTGCTAGATCAGACAAGTATAGGTTTGTACAGTATCTTAAGAAAATTAATGGATACTATTTTAACCACCCTATTGAACAAAAGGTGTTTGTTAGTAGGCATGCCACTTTCTTGAAACATGAATTTATCCAAGAAGAAGGTAGTGGGAGGAATATTGAATTTATGAAAGTTCATGATCTACAAATTGATCCAGAAATACCAGTGGTTGGACCATAAGAAGATCCTCAATCAAAAGTACCCAAGGATGAGGTACATCCACTATACACACCTCCTCTCTGAAGGTCAGATAGAGTGCGTCAAGCATCTCTGAGATATAATTTTGTCATTGAGAATAACAATTCTATCAACATCATTCAGGATATTGATCCACTGACCTATTCGGAAGCTGTCATGAGTAGGGACTCAGACAGATAGCTGGAAGCTATGAAATCTGAGATGGACTTGATGAATACCAACCAAGTATAGACCTTGATTGATGCACCTAAGGATGTGACCCCAATATAGGGTGCAAGTGGGTCTTCAAAAGGAAGATCAGAGTAGATGGCCAAGTAGAAACCTACAAAGCTATGTTAGTGGCGAAGGGTTTCAATCAAAGACAAGGAATTGATTATGATGAAATTTTTTCACCAGTGGCTATGCTCAAGTCCGTCTGAATTTTGCTTGTAATAGCGGCATACTACGCTTATAAAATCTGGCAGATGGATGTCAAGACCATTTTTCTTAATAGTAATCTAGAGGAAGAGGTCTATATGACTCAGTCAGAGGGATTTATCTCAAGTGGGAGAGCAAATCAAGTATGCAAGCTAATGAGATCCATCTATGGATCGAAGCAGATTTTGAGGGGCTGGAACATCCGATTTGATATGACAGTCATAGAGTTTGGCTTCATCAAAAATACAGATGAACCATATGTATATAAGAAGACAAGTGGGAGTGTTATTGTCTTCTTGGTTCTGTATATCAGTGACATACTGCTCATTCGGAATGATATCCCAATGATGCAATCGATCAAAACTTGGCTATCAAATAAGTTTTTCATAAAAAACTAGGGTGAAGCATCCTATGTACTAGATATAAAGATCTATAAAGATAGATCTAAAAGGATGTTAGGCTTATCCCAGTCACGGTACATAGATCTCATATTAAAGAGATTTAATATGGAGGCAAGTAAGAAAGATTATTTGTCTGTAAGTTATGGTATACGTCTCTCTAAAAAAATATGTCTTAAAGACACCAGAAGAGAGGAAAAGGATGAATAAAATCTCTTATGCTTCGGCTATGGGATCAATTATGTATGCCATGCTATGTACCAAGCCTGATGTAGCTTATGCTTTGGGCATAGCTAGTAGATTTCAGGCTAATCTAAGGAAGGATCATTAGAAAATAGATGATAGTAAGTCAATATCAGGGTATGTGTTTATCCTAATTGATGGGGTAGTGAGTTGGAAGAATTCCAAACAGCAGATAGTAGCTGACTCAACTACTGAGCCAGAGTATATTGCTGCTAGTGAAGCCATTAAGAAAGCTGTCTGGATGAAGAAACTCATCATGGATTTAAGAGTCGTTCCTTAGATTGAAGGACCGATGTTACTCTACAGTGATAACACTGGAGCCGTTATTCAAAATAAAGAACCTAGGTCTCATTATAGATCCAAGCACATCCTCAGATGTTTCTATCTCGTTAAAGATAAGATGTTGTCTTTGAACGAGTAGACAGAAAGAACAATATAGCAGATCTATTCACTAAGGTCATACCACAACAACTATATGATCGCCATCTTAATTGTATGAGATACAAAGGCGATTGGCTTTAGTGTAAGTGGGAGATTGAAAGAAGAGTGACCTATAAGCCAATCATAAGTATGTTGCGATGGAACTTTCTTTAAAATTTTCCAACTCATGAAATGATATTTATTATTTAAGGCATTGATTCATCATATTAGCTGCATCTTAATATGTCTAAGATTATGATGAACCCCAAAGATTAGGATAATGGTTTTAGGAGACATGAATAGGTCATGCTAATGAGACCTAAAATTTTAATCTTAAATATTCTTGATCGTAGGAGTATTGAGTCAAAGATCAATGTTCCGGATAGACTGGTACATCCTATGTATGCTCAATGGAGAGGGTGGCAAATCTCACTAGCCACTTGTGTGAGACATTAATACAAGGATGTGGGTGCTCATTTGAGAAATGAGTCTACTAAATTGACTCGATGAAAGAGAACATCTTATGGAAGCCTTATTTGCATGTCAAAGATGGTTCTCTAAGTGAAAGTTGTGCAAGTGATCCTTAGACCTGAGTCCACCATGGAATCTTATGCACATGAACCCATATTTTGGTTCATATCCACGCATGATATTAAGACATGTACGGGGTGTTTTGGATATGGTGGAGTGTGTATGAAGGTTGTGAGTAGGTCAATATGGAATCGATCACTCCTAGTAAAAGGAGATCATATCCTGTGTATTCTCAATCCTAGATGACTCAGAAAAGTCTTTTCGTCAAAAGCAGGAACGAGATTAAAAAGAGTTTCTAATGCTTCTTCATTGGAGTCATTATTGGTTAATTGAGAATCGATATAAATATGTGTTTGAGTTTGACATAATTCCATACTCATGAACATATTCAGGGTGCAAGGATGATCGAAGGATTCAATTGCACGATAATTTGCCACTGTAGGATATATTTGGTATTTTTACCAAATTTTATATCTTCTGAATAGTCATGATATATTACTAGATGTCAATCTTAACATGTAGATTTTTGATTGAATTAAAGAGTTTAATTCGATTGCCAATTAGAAAGGATTCTAATTGTTGAGCTCAGGTTAGCTCGATTGGATCTCAATTGATTAGATTGAAATCTAATCAAATTTGATCAATTTATATCCAAACCTACTACCAACTAGATGTAGAACCCAATGGGTCACACATATATAGAAATTGGCCAAGGACCCTTTTGAAAAAGGTTGATTAGAATTTTAGATTCAATCAGGATTTCGATAAGCATACTAGCACGTGTGGAAACCCTTGCTCCTTTGGAGACCAATTTGGTTCCATCCCTTGCTAATTAGCTAGCCCAATTTGGTAGACATTTGGATCAAGACATGTCACTTAGAAGCAGCCCAAATTGGGGCACCACATCCCATGTTAACACCAAGTATGAAGAGTCCAAGTTGTGGTGGACTCTTGGTGCAAAATAGGTTCTATGTACAAGTGTTGGCATGGGTAGAAGAAAAAATATTATTTTTATAGGATTAAAATTATGTGTAGTAGCTCACATCACTCTCCATCCTCTGGTATACATCTTAAAGTATGAGATATATTTTTTCTAAAATTTTTGAGAAAGAAAAAAATTAGAAAAAGAAGGATGTCTCGCGCACGCGTGCAGAAGTGTTGCGTCTCTCCGTGATTTGGAGAGTCCTTTCTACCAAATGCTTTTAGATTGGAACTATTTTTAGTGATAATGTTCTAAATTTGATAATATATTTTTTATAATTTTTTTGGAATTTTTTAGATTTATCTGGATACCAAACGGATGCCATAAGTCGGTCTTGATGCCTGCACATGTGGTGATCAGTACTCGCATGAAGAGGTATGAGGATAGCATCCTTCCATAAGAATTTTATCACTATTTTTAATTTTTTAGAATTTATATTGAATCCCAATCCACATGGATTTTTGAGGATTTTTTTGATTTGAGAAGGGATGTGAAAACATCCCTTCTTTGGTTGCACGCGCGCAGACCTGGGTGCTGATCGATGTATCATGGATAAGAGTCCTTCCACTTGAAGGAACTCTTATCTCTGATAATCAGATCAGATATGCCTTTTAGATAAGGCATGTCCATCTCTTTTGGTGTCTCTCTGGTGGCTATAAATAGGTCGGGGTGCTGGGCATCCGATGAATCTAAGAGGGGTTTCCAATTTCTCTCCTGTTGCTCTCCTTTCTTTCTTACAACCTATCTTAGTTTTAGGATAAGGCTTTGGGATTTAAGACAAAGCCTTATCTGATCCTAACAAGGGTTGTAAGGGTCCTAAAGAAGGAGAATCAGAAGTCTAGAGGAGGTTCTAAGAGGGTGAGGTCAGGTTTTTGATGAAACTTGATCGATACAAGGCTAGTCGAGTTCTAGGGGCTAGAACTCTTGAAGCAAGGTGAAGAAGGAGCACTGTCTTTGGTTCAATTTTTGTGTAGATCACCATTGGAGGGCGGACACTTGGACGTCTTGTAAAAATTGAGATGAGCACTATAGGTATTCTTCTTATCCTAATTTATATTTATTATGCTTTGATTATTATAGTCAAGAGTTTCTGGGCATTAGGGCTTCCGGTGTATTGGGTGTTTTGAATGAAAATTTTAAATACCTAACCCTTCTACTATGCCACTGGAACCCAATAGATCTTCCATCTCCAACATTTAGGAATCTCTCATCTTCTCCAAATCTCCTAGTGATCTGAAGATCCTGCAACGAATTGCAAATATGAATAAGGCTTTCAGTATCCAATACCCAAGTCATTGTATCTATAAGAGAGAAGTTACAAGGTGTTATCACATAAGTACCTTGTCCAGCAACTGATTGCTTCTTCTTCTTTAGGTTGTTCGGTCAAGGAAGAGATATACTGAGAACAATTTCTCTTTCAGTGACCCAATTTCTTGCAAAAGAAGCATTCTGTTTGACTTTGATCAGCCTTGAACTTGGATTTCTGGGACTGACTCCCAGTACCAGGCACCTTCTTATTCTTCTTTTTTTTTCCTTTCTTAAAAGGAGGATGACTACCCGAAGAAAATCCTCCCACTAGATTCACTATCTCCTTGTGGAGCTGGTGATCTTTCTCAAAAGTTGGCTGCAACCCCAACAGACCGTGGTAGTTGACTACAGGCTTCGTCATTCTGAAATGACTGAGGAACGGCAGGTAGGACTTGGAAAGAGAGTTCAGGATCCCATCTTTTCCTAGCTGTTTATAAAAAGGAAAGCCGAGTTTGCTCAATATTTCAATCTGTTCGATCATGTACAATACATGATCGATAACAGATGCACCCTCCCTCATCCGAGTATTGAAAATGGTGCAACTAGTCTGGTGCCGCTCAACGTCGTCAAGAGTTCCAAAGGAATCTCTCAACACTTGAAGCATTTCCTCTAGCTAAGCTTCAAACGTCCGACTGAACTCATCATTCATGGAGGCCCGCATGATGCAACGAACTGTAGTACAGTCACTGAGCCACTTCAAATAAGTATCTCAGACCACTCCTCGGGCGTTAGGAGCAGGCTCCTTAGGTGTCGGATCCATTATCACATAAAGGATCCACTCATGCTCTAGGACAATCTTTAATTTTTGATACCAATTTTTGAAATTCGATCTGATAAGCTTCTCACTGTCCAACAGTGATTGGAGTGATAAGTTTGAGGCCATATCTGCACACACAAAGAAAGAACAAAACCTAATTAGTATATAAATTTATTAATCCTAAAGACTTGGACTTTTGTCTAAAGGTCTTCCCACTATTTTATACGAATTGGTAGCCTCTACCTCTAATTCGAAGAATTATCTTAATTCTTTAGTGAGTACTAGAATCCACACAGACTACATATAGGTCCGAGGATGGCTCGGTCAACCCATATGTACCTATGGGTAGGTTCTCAATCAATTATTTTTTCAAACAACTTCTAGTATTTAATTTAGCCCCAGATTTTATTTTAATAGGCGATGGGCCTCCACTGAAAGTTTCGATTAGGTCAAACCATTAACATGAACCTACTCAGTGATTCTACCTAATGAGTGATCAAGCTCGAGGATGGCTCGATCAACCCAACCATCATCAGATAGTTCATCAGAGTCATCATATGATGAATGATAATTCTATCATTCAGAGAGAACATCAGACGGATGGCGTTTGCAATATCAATCAGAGATAATGGATCCATTATCACTCACCTTAATGGGAGGCTATAATCTAGTTATCACCATAACCAGCTCATTTTAAAAACCTAATAATTTAGAAGATTTAATCGATTTAGAGAAGAGAGAATAGAAGAAAAGATCAATCAGTAGATCATAATCCTCCCACTGACTTCACCAAGTCACTGAATCGGGTTAGGTCATGCTGATGGAACTAGCACCTAGATCAGTCACACTGATTAACCTTAATGGCATGGGCTTACTCAAATCACTTAGTGATCTAATCAAAATCTAGTTCACCAAATTAGTCAGATAAGTGAGATCGGTGGGAGGGTCTACTAAGCTTGCTTTAGACACCATTGAAATGGTCAGATAAGCCGCTCCCAATTAAAAACCATCGGTCGAAATGCCAAACTTACCTTAGACATCAATTGGTTAACTAATTTTGATTTGACCAACCTAATGATTCAGATTCAACCATTAAGCCACAATCAAGATCCATTTGGTCTAATCAAAGACATGGACTTGACCATCTATAACTATTATACTAGAGAAATCCTGATTAATCTAATTCAATATTTGGTTAGACTTAATTAATTTCTATACATGATCAATCAATTCTTTGATTCTAACCTTAGGTCTAACTCAATTAAAGAGAAAGACCTAATTTGAGCTAACTCATGCCCCATGTTTTATGCAATGTCATTAGATCTAAATCATAATTCTAGATACAATCAGCTTGATACTTAATTCTTAATTAAGTTTGCATCAACATGATTAAGGTTTCAAAAATAATTTTTCATGTAAACTTTTTACATCAAGTCATAATTTTTTTAGATCAAATCTAATTTTTTTATGATTTTAGATCAAAACAATTTTGACTAAACAAGATTAGATGTAACTAACTATCTTCGCAACTTGCATCACATACAACAACACCTAGGGTTTCAACATCTAGGATTTTGCAAGAAAATAAGTTTTCTCTTTTCACTTTCTTCTTCATAGGATCTCATAGTGGCACCCCTACATATCATGAAGAGCACCCCATTGAATGGGAGGAGAGGGTCATGAAACCCTACTTGCTCCTATGACCGGACGGCCTGGTGATTACCCAATCCGAGCACTTTGCTACTCAGAATATCTAATATAAATAAATAATAATCAATCTAAAAATAAACTAATTTAGATCTAATTTAAATCATAAATAATCAGATCTAATAATAAAAAATTAGATCTAAAGTCATATTAATTCATATCAAAACAATCTGACTCTGATACCAATTGAAGAAAATTTGCGGTAGTGCAGTACATGCAATTAAAAAATTTTGTGCAGTGGAAATAATAGATTAACCAATTTAATCCTAATCATATGTATAAGATCTAATCTTAAACTACCATATTAAGATTTTTGATATAAAAAATATATATTTTAGATCTAAAAATAAAAATCACATCGATCTCATTGATATTGAAATTCTAGATCTAACTATTAGATCTACCATAAGAATCAACATAAGTTAGAGATCGTTACCAAATAAATTTTTATCTTGATCTCTTCTGATCTAACAATTGAAGAGGGTATTCTTTAGATCACTCACAGCCACACAAAGTTGTCTGGCCTTTATAGAAAAGCCATGCGAAGATTGATGCAGATCAGGGGCTCGGAGATATTGGTCTGCGAATAACTTCAATAGCTGACCTCTTCCTTCTTCTACAAGTACCTTAGATACTCCAAAGTGATAGGAGATCTAAAAGAAGAAGAGAGGAGGAGGAGAAGAGGCTCTGAAAATAAAAAATCTATAAGAAAATTGATCATGAGATTTCCAAGAGAGGGGTCCCCTTTTTATAGACTAGGAATTAGGACTTTCCAAGAAAGGATGCCATGAATCAATGCCAAAACTCCTTTTTGGTGATCCCAAAAATTTCAAAAAAATTATTAGGATGTGGAGAAGAAATATAAAATCTCACATGTTAAAGAATTTCTTAATAAAAATAAGAGAAAAAATAATACGACTCCAATAATATACTATATATAAAAAATTTCTTTCCTAGTCTGCATCTTATCTCAAATTCGAATCGCATTCGAATTAGGCAAGAGATAATGTTATGACTTATCAGCTATAGCCAACTACCTTATTGGATCCTCTCTTATGATGTCAAAAATCATAATCCAAATCCAATTAAGTGAGGAGAAATTGGCATAGATCCAGATGTGGCGCAAAAGATAAGAATAGAGTCTTAGTCTGACTTGGACTCTTCATTTCTAATTCAATTCTAATCCAAATCAAATTTAGATTGAAACCACTGATAGAAATGATCTTAATCCAATTAAAAATATAAATATCTCATCAAATTTTTAACTCAATTAGGAATTAGTCGAGTTCAAATCCTGATCGAATCAGGATCAAATTTTCTTTGTAATCGGATTTGATCATATCAATTCCAATCTGAGTCGAACTGAATCTAATTCAATTAGACTTGCTCCAAAGCTTTTTATTCAACCAAATTGAGTCAATTAATAATCTAATTACTAATTAATTTTTCATAAATAGTAAAGTCTCAATCTCAGTGGAACTCTCCTACAGAGTCTTAGTCCAAGTAGGACTCTTCATCAGAGTCACATTACTGGGACTCTCCCACAGAGTCCTAGTCCAAGTAGGACTCTTCACCAGAGTCACAATCTAATTGGACTCTTCAGCCATCAGATCTGATCAAATTTTTTAATGCATGTGATCCCATAGGTTCGAACCTAAGTCGATAGCATAAGAACAACTTCCTATATCAATCGATGTAACCATCTAGTAATGATGACCTGACGATCGGATGGGTCGAAGTGTTGCAAAGCAATCTTCTAGAACCTACTAGCGTATGATTACTGTATAATTCATCCTTTTGACCCAAATACTCAAGGTGACTTAGAATTTAACTGTCAACCCTAATTAAGTTGACCATATTATATTTCAACCTTTCAAATCCATCTCATGGATTATCCTAGCCAAGGTTTTGCTAAATTGAATTACATTGATGCATATCTCCTACCAATTCAGAGAGGTCAATTCCATCTTGACTCACACACCGACTTAATAAGTACTTGAATGCACCTAGTATCCTTCCGTCACTAAGTTAGAAACTCAGATAGTCCAGTACTAAAGTACAGTGAGTTGCTTACAAATCACCGTGGTGGTCTCAGGTCGGAGGGACACTTATATCCATACCCTTCACAAGCTACTCCTGACAACAGAGTGCTCAACATATGGTCACGTTCGATACAAATATACTTCTACATTCCATCTGCAAGCCATAATAGTGTCTCCATATTATTTGATTAAGAGGACAACCAACTCATTTGGCACACAACGACCTACACTTGATATCGCTATTGTCCTAGTAATAGCACATCATTTGGTCGCAAATAATTTTAAGGACTTAATGCCAAATCCTCCTTTGTCAATTAATATATATAGTCCTAAAGACTTCACTACAATACAGGAGTTCAAAGATGGTCAATTTGTAATAAAAATATAAATAATTTTTATTAATAAAAATTCATATATAGTTTACAAGATGAGCACAATCATCTAATAATTGACTTTGGGATATATTTTCCAACACTGAACCACTGTTGGGTTTCAGTGATGCAGCAGAATATAAATTTTAAAAATTTTTATATACATTCAATAATTGAAAATAAGTTTAACAATTAAACTAGACTACCGAAACACAAAAGTCCTAAGAACACCTTGATGATTGCAATCAAATAACATAAGCATGTATATAAGTAAGAGATTAGATGTCATATACCAATATGAAGATGATGATCTAGTAATTTTGAGATCTTCATAAGACTCCAAAGTAGAAGTCCTCCAATGATGATCTACACAGGACTGATCAGGGTCCTTCCTAATTCGAAGTAGTGCTGCAGCCTTCTTCGCAAATTTGCTGCCGAAACACAAAAGCCCTAAGAACACCTTGATAATTGTAATCAAATAACATAAGCATGTATATAAACAAGAGATTAGATGTCATATACCAACATGAAGATGATGATCTAGTAATTTTGAGATCTTCATAAGACTCCAAAGTAGAAGTCCTCCAATGATGATCTACACGAGACTGATCAGGGCCCTTCCCAATTCAAAGTAGTACTGCAGCCTTCTTCGCAAATTTACTGTCGATCGTCCTTCACAAAAATAGGTTGCACCACCACTTGTATGCCTTTGAAACTTCCACTAGGATCACTCTAAGAATCATTTCTTAAATGATCTCACCACATAAATATTAGATTATATGTTCAACACATGAATAATCTGATTTTTGGATAAGCATCTCATGCTTTCCTTTTTTCTTCTCCCTTCCTTTCTATTTTTCTCTCCCTTTTCTTTGTCTTTCTCACTTTAGATTTTTTTTATCTTTTATTCACCTAATCCCACACCTAATGCCTATTTTGATTGGATTTTATCCCATATGGGGCACCCCTTATATAAGGAATGAAGGGGTGCCGCATAATTTCCAAGGGGCACCAACTCTTGGCATCCCATCTCCCTTACATGGTAAAACTAAATTTTTAGCATGTAATCTAAAGGAGCATGGCATGGAATAAGAAGAGTTTTATCTATAGAAGGACTCCTCCTTTGCATAGAAAAATCTGAACACCATCTGATGGCGTGTGGGATAAGGGAGCGTGTGAGAAACCAAGAGTCCAATATGAAATGGACTTTTCCATTTCAACACAAAAAAATGAAAATATGTCCCAAATAAATTTTTGGTGTGGAATTCCTTTCAAAAGAAGGACTCTTCCTTCTCTTCAATGCCCACATATCCCAAGTGCCATCTGATGGCACAAAAAGCCAAGGGACATGTGGAAATGGGTAAGAAATTTAAGAGGAGTAGATGAGAAGGACTCTTCCTTCTCCTCATCGTTTATTTTTAGGTGTGCCTTTATTTTATGTGTGGGGTTTGGAATGGAGGAGGTTGATTTCATATGGATCTCTTCCATAAAAATTAGATAAGCCACCTATTTAATTATAGGTTCAAACTCAGTCACATTAGGTCGAGGCAATAAGTTAAAGGGTTAGCACAAACACCTTTGCACTGAACCCAATTAGGAATTTGGATTAATTCATGTGCTAGTAATTTAATTAATTCATTGAATTTATAATAAATCCAAATAAATTAGATTAAGATCAAATTTCTATTATGTGTGACCCATTGGGTTTCAAATCTAGCCAGCGATAGATCCAGACTCTCGACGTAATCCTAATCCGATTAGATTAGGTCAGCTTAAGAGTCCCAATCAACTAGGACTCTTCCTAATTAATTCATGAATTAAACTCTTTTAATTCTAACAAATCCACAAGTCAAGATTAATGTCTAGCAATGTGTCATGACTGCCCAAAATATTTAAAATTTAATAAAAATATCAAAATTATCCTTTCATGGTGAGTTATCGTGCAATTCAATCCTTCGATCACACAACATCCCAGACAGGACATGGATATGAAATCATGTCAAGCTCAAATACTTATCCATATGTATCTCGATCTGATGATGATGACTCGATTGATGAAGCAGTAGAAATTTTTTCTACTATTCATCCTTGCTCTAGCCAGAGACTCTTAGAGTCATCATTCTATGAGATCACATAGGATATTCTCTCCTCTTACAAGGAGTGATCGAGTCCTTATTAACCACTCACAATCTCCATACACACTTCATCGTACCCAAAATATCTCACACACATCCTAAAATGATATGCTAGGCAAAAACCAAAGTAAGGATCCATGTACATAAGGTACCATGATGATCTCAGATCAAAGAATCACATGCACCGCTCCCACTGGAGAATTATCTGTCGATATGCTGTAAGGCTCCATCAGATGTTCTTTCTATGGGTCAGTTCAGTGAACTCATTTTCTAATAAGCACCTACATCCTTGTATTAGTATCACCACATAAGTGATTGTGAGATCAACCACCCTCTCCATCGAGCATATATAGGATGTACCAGTCCTACCGGCATCATCAATCTCTGCCTCGATGATCCAACGACTGAAAATATTTTAGATTGGAGCTATCAAGATTTTAGATCTCACTGACATGATCTCATCATGGTCCTAAAATCATTACTCTAATCTATGGAATTTATCATAATCATAAAAATATGATGCAGCAAATAATAAAACACAATACCTCAAAAATAAAAATAACTAATGTCATGCAAATGAGTAAGAAGATATCACAGAAAAATCTCTTCACATTACCTATGTGATTGGCTTATAAGATACTATTCTTTCACTCTATCCAATGGATTGAAACATATCAGATGCCCATCTAATGGCCTAGAAATGGGATGCCAATCAGAAATAGCATGGAGACTTAATAGGCATGTAAGGAATTTGAGAGTCCATAACCACTTAGACTCTCAGTCCAAGTGGCGCATGGATTATGGTGGGCGGCTTGTAATAGATCAAATTTAAACTTGATCCTAATCCTTATCCAATCAATCAGCCATCTCATGGCCAACCATAAGCCCACACCCTAAATAATTTAGCATGGATAAACATGGAGGAGGGAACGTCCCATCCCATGGGGTGTTGTTTTGTATTTGTGCACAAAATATACACCACGCATCAGAGAGAGAATCTTTGCATATGGAATGTTAGATAAATACTGCTAATCCCTTGGCTCAACCACCAAGGGTCATCCCAATTCAAATTCATTCTAGGTATGAGTTTAATTGGATTTAATTAGCCAATCTGGAATCACTTTCGAATCTAATTCGAACACAGGAGATAGGGTTTGCAACATATGCTGGCATGTTCATCCTATAAATATGATCTCATCCAATTAGATTCTTGATCAATTTTTTTTGTGTGTAATGTTGAGAATTGTGTCCCAAAATCAATCGTTAGCCTGTTGACGGTTGAGCTTATTATTATAATTATATATGAATTATTGAATTAATAAATATTATTTGATTTTTTTATCACTATATGTATCTTATTTTGAACTCTTATTATGTGATGAAGTTTTTAGGACTATTTAATTCGATATAGAAGGATATATCATTTAGTCCTTAAATCTTAAGTTTACGACCAAATGATATACTATTATTAGGACGATAGCTATATCTAGTATAGATCATTGTGTGCCATATACGTTGGTTATTCTTTTAACCAAGGAGTGTGGAGACACTGACATGGCATGTAAGTAAGATGTAGGAGTACATCTCACTAAATGTGATCAATTATTGAGCATTCTGCTGTCAAGAGTAGCTCACGAAGGATATAGATATAAGTATCCCTTCGATTTAAAATCACCACAGTGACTTGCAAGCAACTCACTGTGCTTTGGTGTCAGACTATCTAAATTTTTAATTCAGTGATAAAAAATTTTTGGGTATAGTGAAAGACTTGCGAAATTGGTATGCGAGTCAAGGTAGAATTGACCCCTCTGAATAAGTAAAAGTTAATGTATCAGTGTATTTCAATTCAATAAAACCTCGATTGAGGTAATCTATGTGATAGATTTGAAAAATTAAAATATAATGTGGATGATAATATCAGAGTTGACAGTTAAACCTTAGGTCACCTTGAGCATTTTGGTCAAAGAGATGAATTATATGGTAACTATATGCCAATAGGTTCTTGAATGATTCTTTGCAATCTTTTAACCTATCTAAACATCGGGTATCATTGCTAGATGATCACTTTGATTGGTATAGAAAGATTATTTTTATACTACTGACTTAGGTTCAAACCTATGAGGTTACACTCAAAAGAAGTTTCTGACTGATCATATGACTGATCGATGATTAAGAATCGTTCTAGGATAAAATAGTCAATTCAATTGATGATTAACTCTGTGCAAAAATTGTAATAAATTAATTCATTAATTATTGATGAATTATAAGAGAATTAATTAGTAATTAAATTATTAATTAGCTTAATTTAATTTAGCATGGAGGTTTGGATCAAATCTAATTGAATTAGATTCAATTTGGTTTGATCCGATTAGGTTATGAGATGACCTAATCACTAAGGGTGTTCGATTCCTGATTTGATTAGGACTTGAGTTTGATTAATTTTTAATTTAATTTAGATTTAATTGAGACTATATACTATATAATTAGATTAGGTTTAGTAGTCCAATTGGGTCTAATCTAATTCGGTTAGGTTAAGAACCTAATTGGATGAGAAAATAATTCGAATTCAAATTCCTTGCACCTCCTTTCTCTGTGCACTCTTATTCTTCATGCGAGAAATTCTTTTACATGAATTTTTCTCATGCTCAGAAGCTGTTCTATATTTATATCTAATTTTTTTTTAAATTAAAAATTAGTTAGTTTAAATTTGAGTTCAAATGGATTTGAATTTGAATGAAAATCTAGAGTCCAAATTGATTTGGACTCTTCCCTTCACACCACCATCTTTCTCCATGCATAAAGATTTTTTGCATGAGATTTTTTATACTATTCTAATATTGATCAATCTCTCTCTGAGTTTATAATATGAGGATAAAATTTGATTTAAAATTTAATTCAAATTTGATTTGAATGGTGATAAGGATCAACCAATGTTTGAAATTAAACTGAAACTACCTCTTTCTTATCCTTATCTTCCATGGGATGCCACCCTTAAGAAGGGATCAGTTTTGTGTGAGAAAAGAAGTAATTTTTGGCATAAGAAATCTCAAAGTTGGGGCATGAAAAGTTGAAAGTGGTTGGGCTTCCGTGCGTGAGAAACAGAGGAAGTGATCTTCTTCTCAGGCATGAGGTGTAGGGTGGGTTCTAGGGTTTCAACTCTAGATTTTGTAAGAAAAAAAATATAAGAGTGAGTCTTATTCAATCTCCTACATCATTACCTCCTTGTAAAGCTTCATCTTCTGATTTGAAAGAGCTGAGAGATCTGAAAAAAGGAGCTTGGATCAGTCATCCTGAGCCTTCGATGCGATCTAGCACTCCTACAAAAGAAGATCAGATCAGAGCTTCGAGTGGACGATCTGTAGAGGTCTGACGATCTGTGTGACTATTCTGTATCAGTGAGAGCTTCATACCATGCCTACCAGCAGTGAAGATCATCGATCCATAAAAAGATGATCAGTTCTGAACTCAATCGATGTGATCTAAAGGTTAGATCAGATTCGAGATATCGAAATGATCGATGCAGTTTTCTATTTTATATCAGATTTTATATATAAATTTTTTACATCATAGATTTTTTATGATAATTTAGATCTGATCCAAGGTATGTTTAGAAGATTAAAGTGTTTAATTTTTTATTTTTTATTATAAAATTTTAAAAATACATGCTTTGAACTATCTTTTTTTTCTTCATATAATCTATTGGATTCCATATCTAGCCAGCAATAGGTCTACATGTAAGTTGATCTAATTTGATTAGAATCTAATCTAATCGATTTAGGTCCAATCAAGCTAACCTAATTTCAATAACTAGAACCCTTTCTAATTGACGATCGAATTAAACTCTTTAATTCAATCAAACCTAAAAGATAAGATTGACATCTAGCAACATATCATGTCTACTCGAAAGATATAAAATTTTGATAAAAATACCAAAAATATCCTTCAGTGGTAAGTTACCATGCAATTTGATCCTACGATCATCCTGCATCCCGAATATGATCTAGATATAGAAAAATATCAAATCCAATATCGTATCTATATCTCTCTCAATCTTATAATGATGATTTGATTAATGAAATATTAGAAACTCTTTTTATTTTTCATTCTGCTTTGATCAAAGATTTTTTGAATCATCATACGATTAGAGCAAGTAGGATATGATCATCTCTTTTCAGGAGTGATCGATTCCATGTTGACCTACTGACAACCTGCATACACAATCCACCATATCTAGAATATCCCGTTTATGACTCAGTCATGAATAAGTATGAATGAAAATATATATTCATGTATATAAGGTTCTATGGTAGTCTTAGGTCAGAGAATTTCTTGCACAACTCCTACTAAGAGAAACATCTTTTGATAAATAAGTAAGATTCTATAAGATATTCTCAAGTCGGATCAATTTAGTAGACTCATTCTCTAATGAGCACCTACATCTTTATATTAGTGTCTCATATAAGGAACTATGAGATCAATCACCCTCTCCATCGAGCATATATAGGATGTGCCAGTCTTTTCAAAAATATTGATCTCTGACTCAATGATCCAATGATTAAAAATATTCTAGATTAGGATTTTAGATCTCACATGCATGATCTCATCATAGCCCTAAAACCATTGTCTTAATCTATGAGATTCAGTATAATCTTAACAAATATAAAATACAGCATATGATGAAACATAAATATCTTTTATTTATTCATAAAATATCATTACATGAGTCAGAAAGATTAAAGAACAACTCATCAAAATTTAAATTTTGATTGGCCTATAGGGCATCACTCTTTTAAATTAATCCTCTTATAATTCACTAACACTTAGGAAATTAATTAATTACAACTTTTACATAAGGTTAATCATCAATCACATTGATGATTATATCCTTCAACGATTCATAATTATTGATCAACCATCTGATCAGATAGAAACTTCCTTTGAGTATGACCCCATAGGTTCCATTCTGTTTGGTGGTGAGATATATTGTAATCTGCTAGAAATTGTGTCCCAAAATCAATCGTCAGCCTATTGACAGTTGAGCTTATTATTATAATTATATATAAATTATTAAATTAATAAATATTATTTAATTTTTTCATCACTATGTATATCTTATTTTGAACTCCTGTTATGTGATGAAGTCCTTAGGACTATTTGATTCAATATAGGAGGATATATCGTTTAGTCCTTAAACCTTAAGTTCACGGCCAAATGATATACTATTATTAGGATGATAGCTATATCAAGTATAGATCATTATGTGCCATGTACGTTGGTTGCCCTCTTAACCAAGGAGTGTAGAGATACTGGCATGGCATGCAAGTGAGATGCAGGAGAACATCTCACTGAACGTGACCAATTGTTGAGCACTTTACTGTCAAGAGTAGCTCACGAAGGATATGGTATAAGTGTCCCTCTGACCTAAAATCACCACGGCGACTTGCAAGCAACTCACTATGCTTTGATGCTAAACTACTTGAATTTCAAATTCAGTGATGAAAGATTTCTGGGCACAGTCAAATACTTGAGAAGTCGATGTGTGAGTCAAGATAAAATTGATCCCTCCGAATAAGTAGGAGTTAATGTATCAGTGTGTTTCAATTCAGTAAAATATCAGTCGAAGTAATCCATGTGATGAATTTGAAAAATTAAAATACATAGTGGATAATCATATCAGGGTTGACAGTAAAACCCTAGGTCACCTTAAGCATTTGGGTCAAAGGGATGAATTATTCGGTAACCATATACCAATAGATTCTTAAATGATGCTTTGCAATCTTTCAACCTATCCGGACGTTGGGTATCATTGCTAGATGATAATTTTGATTGGTATAGGAAGATTATTTCTATACTACTTGCTTAGGTTTGAACTTATGGGGTTATACTTAAAAAAAAATTCTGACTGATCATATGATTGATCAACGATTAAGAATCATTCTAGGATAAAATAGTCAATTCAATTAATGATTAATCCTGTGCAAAAGTTACAATAAATCAATTCGCTAATTATTGATAAATTGTAAGAGGATTGATTAGTAATTAGATTATTAATTAGCTCAATTTGATTGAGCATTGAGGTTTGGATTAAATCTAATTAAATTGGATTCAATTTGATTTGATCTGATTAGGTTATGAGATGACCTAATCGCTAAGGCTGTTCGATTTCTGATTTGATCAGAACTTAAACTCGATTAATTTTTGATTTGATTAAAATTTAATCAAGACTATTTACTATTTAATTAAATTAGATTTAGTAATTTAATTGAATCTAACCTAATTTAGTTTGGTTAAGAATCTAACTGGATGAGAAAATAATTCGAATTCAAATCCCTTGCGTCTCCTTTCTCTGTGCCCTCTTATTCTTCATGCAAGAAATTTTTTTACATAAATTTTTCTCATACCCAAAAGCTTTTCTATATCTATATCTAATTTTTTTTGAATTAGAAATTAGTTGATTTAAATTTGACTTCAAATGGGTTTGAATTTGAATGAAAATCTAGAGTCCAAATTGAGTTGGACTCTTCTCTTCAAGCCATCACTTTTCTCCATACATAAAGTATTTTTGCATTAGATTTTTTACTCTATTTTGATATTGGTCAACCCCTCTCTAAGTTCATAAGATGAGGATATAGTTTGATTTAAAATTTAATTCAAATTTGATTTGAATTGATGATAAGGATCAACCAACGTTTGAAATTGAACCGAAACTACCTCTTCCTTATCCTTGTCTTTCATGGGATGCCACCCTTAAGAAGGGATCAGTTTTGTATGAGATTAGAAGTGATTTTTGGTGTGAGAAATCTGAGAGTTGGGGCATGAAAAGTTGAGAGTGGGTTGGGCTTCTGTGCATGAGAAACAGAGGAAGTGTTCTTCCTCTCAGGCATGAGGTATAGGGTCTAGAATTTCAACTCTAGATTTTATGAGAAGAAAAATATAAGAGTGAGTCTTGTTTAATCTCTCACACCTTTACCTCCTTGTAAAGCTTCATCTTCTAATCTAGAGGAGTCCAGGAGATCCAAAGAAAGGAGCTTGGATCAGCCATCTAGAGCCTTCGACATGAGCTAGCACTCCCGTGAAGAAAAATTCAATCAGGGCTTCGAGTAGATGATCTGTAAAGATTGGATGATCTGTGTAGTTGCTTGGCTGAGTGAGAGCTTCATACCATACCTATCAGTAGTAAAAATTATCGATCCATGAAAAGGTGATGAGTTCTGGACTCAACCGATGTGATCTAAAGGTTAGATCAGATTCAGGGCATCGATGTGATCGATGTAGTTTTCTATTTTATATCAGATTTTATATATAAATTTTTTATATCATATATCTTTAATTGGTAGTTTAGATCTAATCCAAGGCATATTTAGAAGATTAAAGTATTTAATCATTTATTTTTTACTGTAAAATTTTAAAAATACATGCTTTGAACTACCCATTTTTCCTACAAATGGTATCAAAGCATGGTTTCTTGTGACCTAATTTTTTTTTGCATATAACCTGATAATACATATATTTAGATCTATAATTTAATTTAAATTAGATCTAATATATGATATTGAGACCTAAAATTAATTATCGATCTGATCGCATAAACTGATATAAGGTTGTCCTGCTATGAGATTTACCCCTTACAGTGCAATGGTTGTTCCAGTTTATGTTGATCTTTATAAAATTTGATTTTAATTATTTAAATTAGATAAAATAATTAATTTAAAATTTGAGTAGTATAGTAATCTGATTAGATAGATCCTCATAGTCATCCAATCATAGGAGAAATTAAGGTTTTGCAGCTCTATTTATCCATTCGATGGGATCTCATATGGTGTGTAGGGGTGCTGTGCGATCTTTTTCATGATGATGAATAATAAAAAAAAATTTAAAAATTTTATTTTAGATCTAAAATAATGTATATTAGATCTAAAATTAGTATTTTAATTATTAAATATTTAATTATAAAAATATTTTATAAAATTCAAAATTATTTTCAAACACCGAATCCGAACCCATGTCAGCCCAAAACTTAATTGAGAATTAAGCAATCTAGATTTGAGAATCAAAGATCTAAGGTATTAATTTCATAATTCATGGGTTAATGGGTTAGCTCGAGTCAAGTTCATTTAACTGAGTTAGAGCTAGGATTAGAAATCATTGATAATGGATCATATTAGTAATTGATCAAATCTAATTAAAAGTTAATTCTGATTGGGTCAATTTTTTTTCTTGATCAATTTCAATAGTTGTAGTTAGTCAAGTCCATATCTTTGATTCGACCAATATGGATTTTGATCGTAGCTCCGTGCTCGAACCCAAATCTATAAGTTGATCAAATTGAAAATGACTAATCAGTTGGTGTCTAAGGTAAGTATGGCAGCTTTGATCGATGGTCATTAATTGTGAGCTATTCACATAGATTGAATCTATATCGAGTTAATGGTATATCCCTCCCATCGATCTCACTTATCTGACCAACATGGTGAATCATATTTTGATTAGATCACTTAATGATTGGGGTTGATCCATGCTAACTAAGAAATCAGTATGACTAATTTAGGTGCCCCTAGTTCAACTTATCTTAAGTCTTCTTCATGACTTGGTGAAGTCAGTAGGAGGATTTATGACTGGTTAGCTAGATCAGCTTATGCCTAATCTTCTTTGATCTGACTTGATGAAGTCAGTGGGAGGATTAAGATTAACTGGTCAAGTCTTTTCTCATCTCTCAATTCAACTAATTAAATCCTCTAAAATTGTTAGGTCTTTAAAAATGAAATAGTTATGGTGATAACTAGGTCATAGCCTCCCATTAAGTTGGATGATAATGAGTCTAACAGTGTAGATGATTATTGGAGGCACCACACGTCTGGTGCTCATCTGGCTATTAAAATTATCATTCATAATATGTTGATCTAGTTGTGTCTTTCTGATGATAGTCAGATTAGCTGAGCCACACTCGAACCTGATTACTCATTTGTTAGATGCACTAAATTCTAGCTTGTTAATGGTTGGATCTAACCAAAACTTTCAGTGGAGACACCACACACCTGCTGAAGAAGTGTCTGGGACAAAATTGATAATAACCTATCCATTAAGTGCATAGGAGTTGGTCGAGCCACACTCGGGCCCATGTGCAGGCCATATGGATTCTAGTACCCACTAAGAAATTAGTATAATTCTTTGAATTGGAGGTAGAAGCTACTAATTTGAATAAAATAGTGAAAGAACCTTTAGACTAAAATCTATGTCTTTAAGCTTAATCAATTTATATACTAATTAGATTTTGATTTTTCTTTTGTAGTTATAGCCACCACCTTATCGCTCCGATCACTATTAGATAGTGATAAATTGATGGGATCAAATTTCGATAGCTGATATCGAAAGCTCAAAATAGTCCTAGAGCACGAATGGATCTTTTATGTATTGACAAATCCGGCACCCGAGGAACCAACTCCGAACATACGTAGGATGATCAGAGACACTTATCAAAAGTGACTCAACGATAGAACTACAGTTTGTTGTATTATGCTGGCGGTAATGAATGATGAGTTCAGCCATCATTTTGAGAATGCTCAGCCATAGGACATGTTGCAAATGTTGAATGAGTTTTTTGGCACATCTGACGACATTGAGAGGTATAAAACTAGTTGTACCATTTTCAATACTCGAATGAGAAAAGGAGCGTCAGTCATCGATCATGTATTGTATATGATTGAGATGATTGAGCACTTAAGCAAGCTCGACATTTCTCTGCATGAGCAGGTGGAAAAAGATGCCATACTGAACTCTCTGTCCAAATCCTACCTCCCTTTCTTTACTCATTTTTGAATGACAAAACCTGCGGTCAACTATCACGATATGCTGAGGTTGCTGTAGAACTTTGAGAAGAATCACCAGCTCCATAAGAAGTCAGTGAATATTGTGGGAGGATCTTCTTCTAGACGTCAACCCTTTAAGAAAGGGAAGAAGAACAAGAAAAAGGTACAAAATACGAGGGCACCCATGCCCAGTGAGATCAAGAAACCCAAGTCCGATCAGAGTCAAACAGAATGCTTCTACTACAAGAAGCAAGGGCACTGGAGGAGGAATTATCTTCAGTACATTACCTCTTTGGATCCGAACAAGATGAGAAAGAAGTAAGTTGTTGCTAGACAAGGTAATTATATGATAACACCTTGTAAATTTTCAATTTATGATTCTACTACCTGGGTATTAGATATCGGAAGCTCTTTTAATATTTATAATTTATTACAGGATCTGTAGGTCAGTAGAAGATTTGAAGAAGACAAAAGATTCCTCAATGTTGGAGATAAAAGATCAGTTTCAGTTCTAGCATCAGGGACTATTAAGTTTGTATTCAAGTCCAATATAATTGTTCCTAGTGAATGTCACTTTTGTCCTTCCTTTTTATTGAACATTATTTCTGTAGGCCTCTTAGCCATATACGGTTATGAAATTTTAATAAAAAAATAATTTTAATATCATTATAAATGATGTTAATGTGATAAATGGACAGCTAAACAGTCGTATTTATATATTGTCACAACTTGTTAGTATAATATACACATCCAGCAAATGCTCTAGAATTAGTGATGTCTCTGATATCTACCTTTGGCACTATAGGTTAGATCATGTTAACAAGAACAGAATAAACAGGTTGATACAAGAGAAAATCCTTAAAAAAGTAATTATGAATCACTTTCAACCTGTGAGTTATGTCTTCTTGAAAAAATGATCAAGTCATCTTTTACTAACAATGATAAGCGAGCCAGTAAAGTTCTAGGTCTTATACATACTAATGTATGTGGATCGATGAACACCAGTACTAGAGATGGATATTATTATTTCATTATATTTATAGATGATCTATTAAGGTATGTGCACGTCTACTTAATGACAAATGAGTCAGAATCATTTGAAATGCTCAAACGATTTCATAATGAAGTAGAAAAATAAACTGAAAAAAGTATTAAAACTCTTCGACCTGATTGAGGAGGAGAATACCTCTTTAGTGAGTTTCTGACATACTTAGAAGAAAATAAAATTC
The DNA here is from genome assembly GCF_000442705.2 of Elaeis guineensis. NCBI lineage: Eukaryota > Viridiplantae > Streptophyta > Magnoliopsida > Arecales > Arecaceae > Elaeis > Elaeis guineensis. The sequence goes on from NC_025993.2 coordinate 59,595,920, forward strand.
TCTCACAATGGACCCCTCCTAGAACACCAGAGCATAATGATGTATCGAAAAGGAAGAATCGATTCCTATTAGATATGGTTCTATCCATAATGGGTTTTGCAAGTCTGTTGATCTCCTTTTGGGGATATGCACTCGAATTGGCTTGTTATATTTTAAATAAAGTTTCAAATAAGTCCATAAGTAAAACACCATATAAGATGTGGACAGGGCATAAGCCAGCACTCTCTCACCTTAGGATTTAAAAATGTCTGGCTTATGTCAAATGTTTGAAAACTAATAAGCTTGAACCTAGATCTGACAAGTATCTATTTATAGAGTATTCAAAAGAGACCAAGGGATATTACTCCTATCTTACTGATGAACAGAATATGTTCGTCAGCAATTGGGCAGTCTTTCTAGAAAAGAAATCTCTTGGAGAAGGAACTAATATCTCAAAGATTGAACTTGATGAAGTTCAATTGGTAGAAGAACCGACACAATCTAGTAAACCCATAGAGTTGGACTTGATTAGATCAAATCCAAACCTATTATAGAAATATCTTTAAGAAGATCTAGTAGAGTACAGCATCAATCAGATAGATACTATGATTTTTTCATCCAAGATGATTATCCGGTTGAACTCTATGAGAACAATAAGGATCCAATCATCTATATGGATGCGATGTAGAGGTCTGACTCTGATAAGTGGCTGGAAGCCATGAAATCCAAAATAGAGTCCATAAAAGTCAACAATGTATGGACATTGGTTGACCCACCTAAAGGGGTAAAATTCATAGGGTGTAACTAAATCTTCAAAAGGAAGAGGGGCATAGATGGAAAGGTGGAGACCTATAAAGTTCATCTGGTTGTCAAGGGTTACCGTCAGCATTATGGTATTGACTATGATGAGATGTTTTCTTAGGAGAAGCATCCTTCATCCTTGAGATGAAGATCTATAGAGATAGATCTAAAAGGTTGCTTGGATAATCCCAGTTGATGTACATTGATACTGTGTTGAAAAGGTTCAGCATGGAGAATTTTAAGAAAGGCTATCTTCTGATAGACCAAGAAATTTTTCTCTCGAAGAGTGATCGTCGGACAACTCCTCAAGAGAGAGAGCATATGAGTAGAATTCTATATGCTTCAACAGTGGGATCTATTATGAATGTCATGATATGTACACGATCAGACGTGGCATACTCACTAGGGGTAGTGAGCAGATACCAAGTTCGATCCAGGTGAGAATCACTGAAAGGTCGTAAAGATCATTCTTAAGTATTTGAGAAATACCAAGGATCAGTGGCTTATCTATAAAAAATCTAATTTAAAACTTGTGAGGTTTACAGACTCTAATTTTCAGTCGGATCATGATGACAGCAAGAGCATATCGGGATATATTTATACCTTGAATTGTGGAGCAATCTACTGAAAGAGTTTCAATCAGCACACTATGGCCGACTCTACCTGTGAGACAGAATATATCACGACATCCGATGCTATAAAAGAAACTGTGTGGTTACGAAAATTCATCAACGAGCTCAGAGTGGTATCCTCCCTTGATGGCCTTGTCTTGTTGTACTACGACAACACAAGTGCCATTGCTCAAGTGAAAGAACTGAAGTCATATCAGTGGATCAAGCACATTCTATGTCGCTACCACCTGATCTGGAAGATCGTGGATCGAGGTGACGTCAAACTTCATAAGATTGACGGAAAGGAGAATCTGACCGATCCATTTACTTAAGCCCTCGATGTCAAAGAATTTGAAAACTATAAATCAAAGATGGATATACGATACTGTATTGATTGGCTTTAGTCCAAATGAGAGTTGTTGAAAATTATGTCCCAAAGTCAATCGTTAGTCTGTTGATGGTTGAGCTTATTATTGTAATTATATATAAATTATTAAATTAATAAATATTATTTGATTTTTTCATCATTGTGTACATCTTATTTTGAACTCCTATTATGTGATAAAGTCTTTGGAACTATTTGATTTGGTAAAAAAGGATATATCGTTTAGTCCTTAAATCTTAAGTTCATGACCAAATGATATACTATTATTAGGATGATAGCTATATCAAGTATAGGTCGTTATATACCATATACATTGATTGTCTTCTTAATCAAGAAGTATGGAGATACTAGCATGGCATGCAAATGAGACGTAGGAGTATATCTCACTGAGCGTGATCAATTGCTGAGCATTCTGCTGTCAAGAGTAGCTCACGAAGAATATGGGTATAAGTGTCCCTCCGACCTGAGATCATCACGGTGACTTGCAAGCAACTCACTGTGCTTTGGTACCAGACTATCTGAATTTTTAATTTAGTGATGAAAGATTTCTGAGTACAGTCAAGTACTTGAGAAGTTGGTGTGTGAGTCAAGATGGAATTAACCCCTCCGAATAAGTAGGAGTTAATGTATCAGTGATTTTAATTTAGTAAAATCTCGACCAAGATAATCTATGTGATGGATTTTAAAAATTAAAATATAATGTGGATGACCATATTAGGGTGGACAGTTAAATCCTAGGTTACTTTAAGTATTTGGATTAAAGAGATGAATTATACGATAACCATATACCAATAAGTTCTTGAATGATGCTTTACAATCTATCGACCTATCCGGATGTCGGGTATCATTGCTAAATGATCATTTTGATTAGTATAGAAAGATTGTTCCTATATTACTGACTTAGATTCGAACCTATGAGGTCACACTCAAAAAAAATTTCTAACTGATCATATGGCTGATCAATGATTAAGAATCGTTCTAGGATAAAACAGTCAATTCGATTGATGATTAACCCTGCACAAAAGTTACAACAAATAAATTTGCTAATTATTGGTGAATTATAGAAGGATTTATTAGTAATTAGATTATTAAATAGTTTAATTTGATTGAGCATTGAGGTTTGCATCAAATCTAATTATATTGGATTCAACTTGGTTTGATCGATTATGTTATGAGATGATCTAATCACTAAGGATGTTCGATTCCTGATTTGATCAGGACTTGAGCTTGATTAATTTTTTAATTTGATTAAAATTTAATTGAAGTTATTTATTATTTAATTAGATTAGGTTTAGTGGTTCAATTAGATCTAACTTAATTTGGTTGGGTTAAGAATCTAATTAGATGAGAAAACAATGCGAATTCAAATTTCTTGCGCCTCCTTTCTCTGTGCCCTCTTATTCTTTACATAAAAATTTTTTTTATATAAATTTTTCTCATGCCCAGAAGTTTTTCTACATCTACATCTTTTTTTTTTTTGAATTAGAAATTACTTGGTTTAAATTTGAGTTCAAATATGTTTGAATTTGAATGAAAATCTAGAGTCCAAATTGAGTTGGACTCTTCTCTTCACGGTCGACCTCTTTTTGAGTTCATAAGATGAGAATAAAGTTTAGTTCAAAATTATTCAAATTTGATTTGAATTAGTGATAAGGATCAACCAACATTTAAAATTGAACCAAAACTACCTCTTCCTTATCTTTATCTTCCATGGGACACCACCCTTAAGAAGGGATCAGTTTTGTGTGAGATTAGAAGTGATTTTTAGCATGAGAAATCTAAAAGTTAAGGCATGAAATGTTGAGAGTGCATTGGGCTTCTGTGCATGAGAAATAAAAAAAGTGTTCTTCCTCTCGGGCGTGAGGTGTAGGGTCTAGGATTTCAACTCTAGATTTTGTGAGAAGAAAAATATAAGAGTGAGTCTTGTTCAATTTTCCACACTCCACCTCTTTGTAAAGCTTTATCTTCTGATCTAAAAAAATCTAGAAGATCTAAAGAAAGGAGCTTGGATCAGCCATCTAGAGCCTTCGATGCGAGTTAGCACTCCCACGAAGGAAGATCCGATTAGAGCTTCTAGTGGATGATCTATAGAGGTCGGATGATCTGTGCGGCTGCTCAATATTAGTAAGAGCTTCATACCATACCTACCAGCAATGAAGATCATCGATCCACAAAAAGATGATGAGTTCTGAACTCAATCGATGTGATCTAAAGGTTAGATCAGATTCAAAGCATCGATGTGAAAGATGTAGTTTTTTATTTTATATCAGATTTTATATATAAATTTTTCATATCATAGATCTTTAATTAGTAGTTTAGATCTGATCCAAGGCATGTCTAGTAGATTAAAATATCTAATCTTTTATTTTTTACAATAAAATTTTAAAAATACATGCTTTGAACTATACATTTTTCTTACATGATCTCCATCACAATATCATCGAAACTCTTTTTGATGGGTTGGAACAATTCTAACTCTATCCTTCGAGGATCATCGATCATCAAGATGATGCTCGATGAGTTCCACAATCCACCAGTGATACCTAACAATATGTAGTGCCAACCCAACAGAATGAAAGTTAGAAATCTCTAGGTGCAGTTACTGTATGATTCAGTCCTTCTGTCATGAGTCTCAACTTGACGGAGGTCATAGAGAACTTGTCAAACCCCAATCATATATCAAATTGGCTTCACTTGAGTTCATTTGTGAATCCCATAGAAATATTTTTTCAGTATTCACACTTGCTTTGGCCAAAGACTTTCTGAACTCAATCTCACGAATCGTATAGGACTTCTCCTTTTCTACCAAGGTCAATAGATTCTATCCAGGGGCATCCTACTCCGAACAGCGAACTTGAACCCACTATAGCCAACATATACAGCAAGAATCTGAATGGCTAGAGATCAAATAAATGTACAGTCAAACTGTTGGGAATAGTGTCCCAAAGCTAATCGTCAGCCTATTGACGGTTGTACTCATTTTTGTATTTGTACATGAATTATGAATTAATAAAAATTATTTTGGCATTTTTCATCATAAAATGTTTCATCTTCTAATGAACTCCTATGTTGTGGTGAAGTCCTTAGGACTATTTAGACTCAACAAAGGAGGATTTGTCATTTAGTCCTTAAATCTGTTCGCGACCAAATGATACGTTGTTACCAAAGATGACAATATTTATCAAGTATAGGTCATGGTGTGCCATATAGGTTGGTTGTCCTCTTAACCAATGAGTGTGGAGACACTGGTATGGCATAGAGGTGAGATGTAAGGGTACATCTGCACTGAACGTGACTGACTCTAGAGCTATTTCTGCTGTCAAGATTTGCTCCGATGGAATATGGGTATAAATATCCCTCCGACCTGAGACCACCATGGTGACTTGCAAGCAACTCACTGTACTTAGGCACTGGCCTACCTGAATTTCTAATTCAGTGATGGAAGGCTGCTGGGTGTAGTCAAGTACTTGACTTGTCGGTGCGTGTGTCAAGATGGGATTGACCACTACAATTTAGGAGTTGTGTACAGTCATGTTTCAATTTAGCAAAACCTTAGCCAGGGTAGTCCTTGTGAGGAGTCACAGGACTGTTTGAGTTGAGCATGATTCGGATGATCTGATCAGGGTTGACAGTTTAACCCTGAGTCGTCCTAAATACAAGGATCAAAAGGATGAATTATACAGTAACCATATTCATGTAGATTCTGAATGTTGTGATTGCGACTTTTCGACCTATCCAGATGTCGGGTACCATTGCTAGATGGTCACTTCGATTAGTACAGGAATTGGTTCCTGTGCTACTGGCTTAGGTTCGAACCTACGGGGTCACACACATTAGAGGTTTCTATCTGATCTGATGGCTGGTGTAGAATCCTACATATTTGAGACTCAGTGATCGAGAATCAGGATTCTCTGATCACGAGTTCCACACATTATGGGTACCGGGGTCAAGAGTCCACTGGTTGGGACTTTTCGATCAGGGTTACATATCGATGAATTTTGATGTCCGATTGCCCATTGGATTTGGACTCAGTATTTATGAGAAATTTAATTAATAATTTAATTGCTAATTAACTCAATTTGATTGAGTAATTATTTTTGGATCAAGTCCAATTGAATTGGATTCAGTTGGGTTTGACCCGATTAGGTTAAGAGTTGACCTAATCGTCAAGATGGTTTGGTCCCTGATTTGATCAGGGGTTGGACTTAGTTAATTCCTGATTTGATTAGAATTTTATTGAGCCTAATTAAGTCTAATTAAGTTGGATTTAAATTAGTCTAATTGGACCTAACTTATTTGGTTCAATTAGGTTGGTTTAAATAATTAAACCACCTTGACCCAATCTCCATGCGCCACCTCACTTCCATTGCACCCATTTGAATTCATGAGAAGAAACTTCTCATAAATTATTTTCTCACACCAAGCCCTCTCCACACCCTACTTTAATGTGCCATATGAATGGATAAGGATGATTGGTTGGCCATTCAAATTCAAAATAAAGTTTGAATTTGAATGGGCAATCAATCTTTGCACCTTATCCCTTTTTTACGCTCCATTTATTACATGAGAAAAGGTTTCTCATGAAATCACTCCATGCACAATTTAAGCCATGCCTCACACCTTTAGTGGATAAGGGATGAGTTGGTGTCCATTTGAATTCAAAATTTGATTTGAATTCAAATGTGCAATTACTCATCTTTATCCTTTCTTTTGGATAAGATGTTTGACATTGTTATAAAAGGAGGAGAAGAGTGGGGCGTGCAAGAAGAAAATTTTTGGAGAAAAATTTTGGGGCGTGAGAAGTCTTGTGCGTGAGAAGGAAGTCCATATCCTTTCAAGAGAAAAGGAAAGAAAAGAAAGAAAAATGGGTGCAAGGTTTTTGGTGAATTCCCTAGAGTTTTAACCTGGGGTTCGGGAAGTGAGAAAGTGAGCTACGAGTGTCGTGAGCCCACAAAATCTTAGAGAGATCTTCAACATCCTCTCAAGCATGTCTGTTGATGATCTGGAGTATCCAAAAAATCGACAGACATCGATCGAAGGAGTTCGATCAGCATCCATCGTCAAAAGGGCTCTACAACGAGCTAGTACTCGTGAGGAGTCGATCAGATCGAGAGCTTCGTGTGGAGGATCTGCAGAGGTCAGACACACTGTGTGGCTGTATCATGATGATCAGACTCTCTCAATGATGATCAGATTGCAGCGATCTACTATCCACACAAAGGTATTGTGTTCTGAATACATTACAATAAAGTATTTATTGTTCAAATTTGAATTTCAAATTTAAATGAATGCATGCTATATATCATATTTAGATCTTAGTGTATGATAAATTTATATTAATTAATTAGATTAATTAATATTTTTTCACTGTAAAATCATAATTTTAAAAAAAATTTAAAATTACCATTTTACCCCTACACTGAATTTTCCCACAAAATGGTATCAGAGTGGGTTCTTAGATATGATATATATATTTGCATGCATAGATTAAGTTGTAATCTAAAAGTTTAAATTTAAAATTTGAAATTCAAAAATTTAAAATTTGAATTTTGAAAGTTGTTCAAAATTCAAAATTCAAAAATTTGAAATTCAAAATTTGAAATTTGAATTTTGAAATTTGAAATTCAAAATTTAAAATTTGAAAAATTTAAAATTTAAAATTTAAAATTTAAAATTTAAAATTTGAAATTTGATTGAAATTTCAAATTTGAAATTCAAAATTTAAAATTCAAAATTTGAAATTCAAAATTTGAAATTCAAAAATTTGAAATTTGAAATTTGAAATTTGTTTGAAATTTGAAATTCAAAATTTAAAATTTGAAATTTGAAATTTAAAATTTAAATTTTAAAATTGATATATTTAAATATACTTGATCCAAGTAGCAAGTAATCGAATTGGGTTGGTTGCCATGACTGTCCGATCATAGGAGAAAAGCAGGGTTTAAAGGTCCTCTCCTCCCATTCGATGGGGTCTCCTATGGTGGTAGGGGTGTCACTGCAATTATATCCCATGCAGATAAAGCAGCAAAAAAAATTAATTGTAAATGTGCAATTATGAAATTTATCATGAATGTGTTAGAATAGATCAAAAAGAATATTCATGATTTATTTTGGTTGAGTTATTTTCTGTTATGTAATTAGCAATAAGATTGCTATTTATGAAATGTGCTGATCTATTTGTGAAATGAGTCAACATATTTGGTGAACAAAAAATAAAATCTTTCAAATTTGAAAATTATTTTCGAAATGTCAAATCCTGACCCCTCAGTCCAAATACTTAATTAAAAGAATTAAGTGTTATCTAGTAGGTCTAGAATTGTGAATTAAGACCTAAGACAATTGCATAAACTTGTGGGTCAATGGGTTAGATGGATTAGGTCCATAATTGGGTTAGACCTAAGGTTAGCTTAAAGAAATGGACTAAATTAGAGTAATTGGTCAAATCTAATCAAAAGTTAAATTAGATTAGGTTAAGGATACTCTAGACTCAACTCCAATAGTTGTAGTTGAATGAGTCCATGTCTTTAACTAGACCAAGATGGACTTAATTCATGGCTTCGCGGTGGAATCCTATTCAATAAGTTGATCAAATTAAAACTAATGAACCGGTTGGTGTCTAAGGTAAGTTTGGCATTTTGACCAGTGGTTTTTAAGCGGGAGCTACTCGTAGTGATTCAATCTCTGACGAGTTAATGGCTTATCCCCACCACTGATCTCACTTACCTGGCCAACCTGATGAATTAGGTTTTGATTAGATCACTTGGTGATTAGGGCTCACCCATATCATTAGGTAAATCAGTTTGACTGATTTAGGTGCTCCTAATGCCAGCTTTAATTAATTTTTTTTTCAATCTGACTTGGTGAAGTCAGTGGGAGGATTGAAATTGACTGGATATTTTCTTCTCATCTATCCTTTAATAAAATCCTCAAAAATTATTAGGTCCTAAAAATGATTAAGTTATATTGATAACTAAGTCATAGCCTCCCATTAAGTAAGTGATAATGAGTCCATTAGTTTAATAATCATTGGAGGCCCAAAGGCCTGGTGCTTATTGACTAATGGAATTATCATTCATAATATGATAATTTGGTTTTAGTCTTTCTGATGGTGATCAGGTTGGCCGGCCAAAGTCGGGCCTGATCATTTATTGGTTCGATTCACCAAATCAAATCATGTTAATGGTTGGACCTAACCAGATCTTTTCAGTGGAGGCCAAAGCCTACTGATTAGGTTCTGGGGCAAAATCAATTACTAGAAGTTGTTTAGAGAAACAACTAATTATGAACCTACCCATAGATGCACATGGGTTGACCAACCAAAGTTGGGCTCGTGTGTAGTCTGTGTGGATTCTAGTACCCACTAAGGAATTAAAGTAATTCCTCGAATTGGAGGTTGAGGCTACCAGTTCGTAAAAATATTGGGAGAAACTTTAGACTAAAGTTCAAGTCTTTAGTATTAATAATTTATGTACTAATATAGGTCTGGTTTTTTTTTAAGTAGCTATGGCCACTACCCTATCGCTCCGGTCATTATTAGATAATGACAAGCTCATGGGACCTAATTTTGATAGCTGGTATCGAAAATTAAAAATCATCCTTGAGTGTGAGTGGATCCTTTATATAGTAACAGATCTGGCACCTGAGGAGCCAGCCCTGAATGCTAGAGGGACGGTCCGAGACACTTACCAGAAGTGGCTCAATGACCGCACCACTGTCCGGTGCATAATGCTGGCGGCAATGAATGATGAGTTCAGCCGCAGATTCGAGAACGCCCAACCACAAGAGATGCTTCAAATATTGAATGACTCCTTTGGCACGCCTGACGATGTTGAAAGGTACAAAACTAGTTGTGCCATTTTCAATGCTCGGATGAGGGATAGAGCCTCAGTCACTAATCATGTACTGTACATGATCGAAATGATTGAGCACCTAACTAAACTGGGCTTTCCCCAGCACGAGCAGCTCGATAAGGATGCGATCCTTAATTCATTGCCCAAGTCCTTCCTCCCCTTCCTTACTCATTTTCGGATGACAAAGCCTGCGGTGAACTACCACGATTTGTTGGGGTTGCTGCAGAACTTTGAGAAGGACCACCAGCTCCATAAGGAGTCGGTGAATGTTGTGGGAGGGTCTTCTTCTGGTCGTCGACCCTTTGAGAAAGGGAAGAAGAATAAGAAGAAGAAGAATAAGAAGGTGCAGCTGCATGCCGGGACGTCTGCACAGGGTCAGACCAAGAAGCGCAAGCCCGATCAGAGCCAAGCGGAGTGCTTCTTTTGCAAGAAGTAGGGGCACTGGAAGAGGAACTGTCCTCTATACATTGCCTCATTGGACCCGAACAAGCCAAAGAAGATGCAAGGTACTTATATGATAACACCTTGCAACTTTTTCATTTGTGATACTACTGTCGGGTATTGGATACTGGAAGCCCTTATTATATTTGCAATTCGATGCAGGGTCTGCAGGTCAGTAGGAGATTTGATGAAGGTGAGAGATTCCTGAACGTTGGAGATGGAAGCAAAGTTCCAGTTCTAGCATTAGAAATCATGAACCTTGTAATCAATTCTCAAAATATAATTCTGAGTGAATGTCACTATTGTCCAAGCTTTTTATTAAATATTATTTCTGTAGGCCTTTTGGCCATAAACGGTTATCAATTTTTAATAAAAGGAAACGTTTGCAATATCATTTTGAATGGTGTTACAATGTTTGTTGGATAACTTAATAATAGAATTTACTTTCTATCACAACCTGTTAATGTGGTTCAAACCTTCGGTAAATGCCTTAGAATAGATAATGTGTCAGAAGTCTACCTTTGGCACTGTAAGCTAGGTCATATCAATAAGAACAGGATAAACAGGTTGGCTCAAGAAGAAATTCTTGAAGTAGGTGATTGTGAATCACTTCCAACCTGTGAGTCCTATCTTCTTGGTAAAATGACCAAATCACCTTTTACTGGAAAAGGTGAGCAAGCCAGTGAACTCTTGGGTTTGGTACATTCTGATGTATGTGGACCCATGAGCTCAAGTGCAAGAGGTGGATATTTCTACTTCATAACCTTCACAGATGACCTATCAAGGTATGAGTATGTCTATTTAATGAAGCATAAATCGGAGTTGTTTGAAATGTTCAAACTATTCTGAAATGAGGTAGAAAAACAAACTGGAAAGTGTATTAAAACTCTTCGATCTAATCGAGGAGGTGAATACCTTTCCAATGATTTTCTGACATATCCTGGGGAGAATGAGATTCTCTCTCAACGGACTCCTCCTGAAACACCACAACATAATGGTGTATCTGAAAGGAGGAATCGGACCTTGTTGGACATGGTTCGATCCATGATAGGATTTGCTGGTCTGTCGATCTCCCTCTAGGGATATGCACTCGAATCGGCTTGTTACCTTCTAAATAGAGTTCCGAGTAAGTCTGTAACCAAAATGCCATATGAGATATGGATAGGACGTAAGCCAGTACTCTCGCACCTTAGGGTTTGGGGGTATCCGGCTTATGTTAAACCTTTAATTACGGACAAGCTTGGACCTAGGTCTGACAAGTGTAATTTTATAGGGTACCCAAAAGAGACCAAAGGGTATTACTTCTACCTAGCTGATGAGCAAAAAGTGTTTGTCAACCTTAAGGCAATCTTTTTGGAAAAGGAGTTTCTTGGTGAAGGGACTATTGCCTCTAAGGTCGAACTTGACGAAGTTCGGCAGGTGAAAAAATCGACACAAGTTGCTGAACCTAAACCGAATTTGATTAGATCAGATCCGGAGCCCATTGTTCAAGCACCCTTAAGACGATCTGGTAGAGTACCACATCAACTGGACAGATACTATGGTTTCTTGGTCTGGGATGATGATCCTATCAAACTTGATGAAAACGATGAGGATCCGATCACCTACATGGATGCAATGCAGAGATCTGACTCTGAGAAATGGCTAGAAGCCATGAAATCCAAAATGGAGTCCATGAAGATCAACGATGTGTGGACATTGGTTGACCCACCCGAAGGAGTAAAACCCATAGGGTGTAAGTGGGTCTTCAAGAGGAAGAGAGGCGCAGACGAAAAAGTGGAAACCTATAAAGTCCGTCTGGTTGCCAAGGGATATTGTCAACGTTATAGTATAGACTATGACGAGATATTTTCTCCTGTGGCAATGCTCAAATCCATTCGGATTATGCTTGCATTAGCTGCTCATCTGGACTATGAAATCTGGCAGATAGATGTGAAGATAGCTTTCCTAAACGGAGAGCTGGATGAAGAGGTGTATATGATACAACCTGAAGGATTCACAACCACAGATGAGTCTAAGGTGTGCAGGCTACAGAGGTCCATTTATGGACTTAAGCAGGCATCACGGAGTTGGAACATACATTTTGATAAGACGATCAAGACGTATGGCTTCGTTAAGAACGGAGAAGAGCCATGTATTTATAAGTAGGCTAATGGTCCAGTAGTAGTATTTCTTGTATTGTATGTGGATGACATTCTCTTAATCTGGAATGATGTCCCTGCATTACAGGGAATAAATATTTGACTGTCGTCATAGTTCTCCATGAAGGATCTGGGAGAAGCTTCCTACATCCTAGGGATGAGGATCTATAGGGATAGATCTAAAAGGTTGCTTGGTTTATCTCAGTCCATGTACATTGATACTATGCTGAAGAGGTTCAACATGGAGAATTTCAAGAAAGACTATCTTCCGATAGGCCATGAAATTTCTCTCTCGAAGAGGGATTGTCCGATAACACCTCAAGAGAGAGAGCGTATGGGTAGGATTCTATATGCTTTGACAGTGGGATCTATCATCTACGCCATGACATGTACATGACCAGATGTGACATACTCACTAGGGGTAGTGAGTAGATACCAATCTGATCCAGGGGAGAATCACTGGAAGGTTGTTAAAACTATCCTGAAGTATTTAAAAAATACTAAGGACCAGTGGCTTGTTTATGGTAAATTGGACTTGAGACTTATAGGATTTACAGACTCTAGTTTCCAGTCTAATCACGATGACAGCAAAAGTGTGTCGGAATTTATTTTTACCCTTAATGGTGGGACTATCTGCTGGAAAAGTTCCAAGCAGCACACAGTGGCTGATTCAGTTTGCGAGGTGGAGTATGTCACCGCATCAGATGCTGCCAAAGAAGTGGTGTGGCTGAGAAAATTCATCACCGAGCTCGGAGTAGCAATCTCCCTTGTTGGTCCAGTTCTGCTCTATTGTGATAGCTCTGGAGTCATTGCTCAGGCGAAGGAACCAAAGGCACACCAGCGGACGAAGCATATTCTGCGCCGCTACCATCTCATCCGAAAAATTATGGATCGAGGTGACGTCGATCTTTAGAAGATCGATGGAAAGGAGAACCTGGCTGACCCATTCACTAAAGCCATTGCGGTGAAGGAGTTCGACAACTACAAGTCAAAGATGGGTATTAGATACTGCACCGATTGACTTTAGATCAAGTGAGAGATTGTTGGGAATAGTGTCCCAAAGCCAATCGTCAGCCTGTTGACGGTTGTGCTCATTTTTGTATTTGTACATGAATTATGAATTAATAAAAATTATTTTGGTATTTTTCATCACAAAATATTTCATCTTCTAATGAACTCCTATGTTGTGGTGAAGTCCTTACGACTATTTAGACTCGACAAAGGAGAATTTGTCATTTAGTCCTTAAATCTGTTCGTGACCAAATGATACGTTGTTACCAAAGACGACAACATTTATCAAGCATAGGTCGTTGTGTGCCATATAGATTGGTTGTCCTCTTAACCAATGAGTGTGGAGACACTGGTATGGCATACAGGTGAGATGTAAGGGTACATCTGCACTGAACGTGACCAACTCCAGAGCTATTTCTGCTGTCAAGATTTGCTCCGATGGAATATGGGTATAAATATCCCTCCGACCTGAGACCACCACGGTGACTTGCAAGCAACTCACTGCACTTAGGCACTGGACTACCTGAATTTCTAATTCAGTGACGGAAGGCTACTGGGTGTAGTCAAGTACTTGACTTGTCGGTGCGTGTGTCAAGATAGGATTGACCACTCCAGTTTAGGAGCTGTGTACAGTCGTGTTTCAATTTAGCAAAACCTTGGCCAGGGTAGTCCTTGTGAGGAGTCACAGGACTGTTTGAGTTGAGCACGATTCGGATGATCTGATCAGGGTTGACAGTTTAACCCTGAGTCATCCTAAACACAGGAGTCAAAAAGATGAATTATACAGTAACCATATTCATGTAGGTTCTGAGTATTGTGATTGTGACTTTTCAACCTATCTGGATGTCGGGTATCATTGCTAGATGGTCACTTCGATTAGTACAGGAATTGATTCCTGTGCTACCGGCTTAGGTTCGAACCTGTGGGGTCACACACATTAGAGATTCCTATCTGATCTGATGGCTGATGTAGAATCCTACATGTTTGAGATTCAGTGATCGAGAATCAGGATTCTCTGATCACAAGTTCCACACATTATGGGTACCGGGGTCAAGAGTCCCACTGGTTGGGACTTTTCGATCAGGGTTACATATCGATGAATTCTGATGCCCGATTGCCCATCGAATTTGGACTCAATATTTATGAGAGTTTTAATTAGTAATTTGATCACTAATTAACTCAATTTGATTGAGTAATTATTTTTGGATCAAGTCCAATTGAATTGGATTCAGTTGGGTTTGACCCGATTAGGTTAAGAGTTGACCTAATCGTCAAGATGGTTTGGTCCCTGATTTGATCAGGGGTTGGGCTTAGTCAATTTCTAATTTGATTAGGATTTTATTGAACCTAATTAAGTCTAATTAAGTTGGGTTTAAATTAGTCTAATTGGACCTAACTTATTTGGTTCAATTGGTTGGTTTAAATAATTAAACCACCTTGACCCAATCTCCATGTGCCACCTCACTTCCATTGCACCCATTTGAATTCATGAGAAGGAACTTCTCATGAATTATTTCCTCACGCCAAGACCTCTCCATGCCTCACTTTAATGTGCCATATGAATGGATAAGGATGATTGGTTGGCCATTCAAATTCAAAATAAAGTTTGAATTTGAATGGGCAATCAATCTTTGCACCTTATCCCTTTTTTTACGCTCCATTTATTACATGAGAAAAGGTTTTTCATGAAATCACTCCATGCACAGTTTAAGCCACGCCTCATGCCTTTAGTGGATAAGGGATGAGTTGGTGTCCATTTGAATTCAAAATTTGATTTGAATTCAAATGTGCAATTACTCATCTTTATCCTTTCTTTTGGATAAGACGTTTAATGTTATTATAAAAGGAGGAGAAGAGTGGGGCGTGCAAGAAGAAGATTTTTGGAGAAAAATTCTGGGGCATGAGAAGTCTTGTGCATGAGAAGGAAGTCCATATCCTTCCAAGAGAAAAGGAAAGAAAAGAAAGAAAAGTGGGTGCAAGGTTTCTGGTGAATTCCCTAGAGTTTTAACCTGGGGTTCGGGAAGTGAGAAAGTGAGCTACGAGTATCGTGAGCCCACAAAATCTCAGAGAGATCTTTAACATCCTCTCAAGCATGTCTGTTGATGATCTGGAGCATCCAAAGAATCGACAGACATCGATCGAAGGGGTTCGATCAGTATCCACCGTCAAAAGGGCTCTACAACAAGCTAGCACTCGTGAGGAGTCGATCAGATCGGAAGCTTCGTGTGGATGATCCACAGAGGCCAGACACACTGTGTGGCTACATCACGATGATCAGACTCTCCCAACGATGATCAGATTGCGGCAATCTACTACCCGCACAAAGGTATTATGTTCTGAACACATTACAATAAAATGTTTATTGTTCAAATTTGAATTTTAAATTTAAATGAATGCATGCTATATATCATATTTAGATCCTAATGTAGGGTAAATTCATGTTAATTAATTAGATTAATTAATATTTTTCTACTATAAAATCATAATTTTGAAAAAAATTCAAATTACCATTTTACCCCGGCACTGAATTTTCCCCCACAAACTATAATAGCTTCACTGCGAATAGATGATGCACCGCAGGTCAAAGGACTACTCACACCATTGCAGCATTAAGAAGACCACTGATGAGTGAGTAGACATCTAAATAGTTTTTTGTGTTGGTTACGCTCAATGAAAGTTATTCTCTAACAACCACTTGCACTCTCACCCCAGTGTCCCCACACTGCAGACTTAAGACTCATCTGTCTGGAAGAAAGGTGATCCATATATCAATTTTAAATAGATTGATCACTGTCCTCTATGACAATCCTTCAATCAGGAGTATTTAGAAACTAATCACTACTAATGTATGTCTTAAATTTTCAATATCTTGAGAATATATAAAATAATTTTTATTAATTTCTAAGATAAATCATGGATACAAAAATATGATTAAAAATAAAAATTATTTTTTATTAATAATAAATATTTTACATGTATAGAGTTATGCTCTGGAATTATAAAATATGTTAGCCAACAATTGATTTCTAGGACACTCATTTAATAAAAGGATCATGAACTGAATGATTAGTGAATCAATCTTAATATCCGAATCTATTATTTATTATTTTTATATATGAGAAATATCACATAGGATTGTGATCTTTTTTCTTATCTCTATGATGTATCATGTATGCAAATCATATAATTTTAAATTATTTAATTTTTAGATGCTTCAGAGCATCAGTAGATTTATTAATTTGTAGACCTATGAGTCTCGTTATATTGCCCAACTAGACAATTAAGAAAAAGGGGTGAATTGGGTTATTAAAATTTTAAACAAATATATACAGTGAATTCAAGTGAAACTAAATATAAAAGAGATAAATCTAAAGAGCACACACAAACACTGTAAGTTTTATAGTTGTTTAGTGTACTCCAAGCACATATGTCCACTCCCTAAGTGATCTCTTGAAAATTTTTCTATATTCTAGCAAAATACAGCAGGTTTGTTTTCACCAGGATCACAAATAACCCAATTAATTTTCTCTAGATTAATCAATCAAAATCTTTGTAAGCCAAACCCAAAGGCTTCCAATCTAATTCAAGGTTTGGATCAAACCCACCCTCCAAGTTTCAGCCTTTCTGAAATTTGTGACAGAAATTTTAGGAACAAAAATTTATATAGTATTAAAAACCCTTTATCCGACTGATTTGTTGTCGTTGAAGCTTGATTGAAGAAGCTTTAATTGCTTACACTAAATGTTCTTTACTTCTTCCTGAATGCACTTCTCAGAAAGATCAAGAGGAATTGATTGAAAGTTCTTGAATGCTTTTAAAGAACAATGAATGCTCAAAGACTGACTTTCTTACTTGAACCATATTTTTCTTTTTGTTCCCTTGTTTCTCTTATATTTCCACTTGATTCTCTAAGTTCTAAGTGTTTTGAAGCTAAAACTAGTCGTTTTTGACTATTTGAGTTGAAAAATAGTCATTGAAATATTTTCTAGATGAAACAAGACACACGGCAGAATTAGCCATTATACCATTAAAAGTATTCAAAGCTGGCTTGAAATAGTCCTAAGTCAGCTCGGTTTGACTTCAAGTCGACTCCACTGTGTTTCGAGGTAGCTCAATTTCGGATTTGAAAAATCTGACTTTCTATCCTTTTGAGTGAGTTGGCTCGAATTGTGTTCAAGCCGGCTCAGATCTAAAAATTGAAAAAATACCTTCTGTCTATCTAAGAGAGCTAGCTCGAATATATTTGGAGTTGGCTCAGATGTGTGCCAGTCCTTTGTGCCGGTGGCTAGTTTGTGCCCGAGTTGGCTTGGATCCAGGATGAGTCAACTCGACTCCTTCAAAGAGGCTTTTCTTGAGTATCTTCACTCCAAAATATATTTTTCTTAGCTCAAATATTTTTAACATTTTTCATTAGTGCTTTCTCTCTACAAAAATATTTTTTAAGACTAGAAAGATATTAGTCTAATTTTATACTCTAATATTTTGTCATCATCAAAATCATTCTCAGGGTCAACAATCTCTCCTTTTTTTGATAATAACAAAATATTGAGCATATAATTTTGTATATAAAATAAATCTTTTCTCAATTTGAAATAGTGTATTATCCCTAAAATGAATGGTATCAAGTATATAGTAATAATATCAATATTTACATCACAATGTATACTATGTGCATGAATTGAGTAAATGTTACCAAATTGAATGAATTATTTAAAAGATAAAAATTTTATCTTGACAGAACTTTCTTCTTAAGCTCTCCCTAATGAATCCTCCCCCTTAATATGTCTTATAGAGTCAAGAATTTGCAAAAATTCTTAATTGTAGTTTTTCATATCAAAGTAGATTTTAACTTGTAATCAAGGTATATTTCCTCTCTTTTTAAATGTTGAAGCGAGTTTAACTTGTAATGATTCATTATGCATTATATGCTCAACATTTTTCATTTTTCTCCCCCCTTTTGACAACATCAAAAAGAAAAAAAATGAGAAAAGGCATAGTAAAATAAAGTGATTTTTCATTAGATAGAGAAGTTCATTACAAAATTATATTGCTTACAAAAAGTTGCTCCACAAACAATGCAATACACCATCAGATATTGCAGTACAAAGATAAGTAAAGGTAAGAATTGTAAAGCTAAGCTATTACAAGATAAGTTCTAAACCTAAAGATAATAACTCCTCATCAGATAGAAACTATATGATAGGTTAATCAGAGGATGAGGAGGGGGCTAGTCTCCTGCTTCGAGTCCTCACAGAGGGCCCTGAGCTAAGAGAGGGAAAATCGATACCAAGCCTGATAATAGAGCTAAAGGGTGGCCTGGAAGAGGAAGATAGCCGAGGCTGGAGTCTAAACTGGCTAGGAAGGGGTCTGGATTTAGGTGGGGAGATGTGAGCAATAAATAGCCCAATCTGTGACTCTAGCCTCCGCATTACCGCAATCAAAATCCCGACATTGTCTTGCTTTGAAGTAATAGCATCATGAACCCTCTTGGCAACCCAAGCAGCCTCCTATGTCAGACGGGCAACATCACCAGATAAGTCTAAGCTCTGACTCAGTGTCCTCTCCAGAACCTTTAATCTCTAAGCCACACTACCAATCTCCTGACGAAGCTCCTCATAATGACTCTATGATGACTGTCTGAGCTCGTCGTGCCTCTGAAGCATCTACTACTGCAAGTCGGTGTACATGGCTTCAACTTTCGCAACAATCTACTTGACCACCCCTTCAATGCTATATGTTCGATGGATGTGAGGGGTGTCAGGAGAGCCACGTGCTACTACTACTGATGTAGATGTCGGTGCTGGTGCTAAAAAAGAAGGTCCTATGGCTGGTGCTGATGAGGATGGGCCGACTGCTGCAGATAGAGAGTGAGAAGGTGATTCGGATGAGTGTAAGGATGAACCCTCAACCTGATGTGCTCCTTAATCATCATCACCATCCCTCATCCATTGATTTTCCACCTTCTTATATCCCCTACGATCGAGAGAATGTATGGTGTAATAATCAATGTGTTGGAAAATGTGTCCCAAAAAGCCAATCATCAAGCTGTTGACGGTTGAGCAACCAAGTATTGTAATTGATTTGTTAATAAATAAAATATATTTGGTATTTTTATCATAAGCTTTCATCTTCTAATGAACTCCGTTGTTATGATGAAGTCCTTAGGACTATTTAGATTCGATAAAGAGAGAATTTATCGATTAGTCCTTAAAACTGTTCACGACCAAATGATAGGCTGTTAATAAGGACAACAGCTTCTATCGAGCATAGGTCGCTGTAGGCCATATGGGTTCGTTGTCCTCTTAACCAAGGAGTGTGGAGACACTGGTATGGCATACAGGTGAGATGTAAGGATACATCATCATTGAACGTGACCAATTCCAGAGCATTCTGCTGTCGAGAATGTCTCTGATGGGATATAGGTATAAGTGTCCCTTAGACCTGAGATCGCCTCAGTGACTTGCAAGCAACTCACTGTGCTTTGGTACTGGACTAACTGAATTTTTAATTCAGGGATGGAAGGCTTCTGGGCACAGTCAAGTACTTGCGAAGTCAGAGTGTGATCGAGATGGGATTGACCACGCCAAGAGTTGGAGAAGAATGAGTCGCTATATTTCAATTTAGCAAAACCTTGGCCAGGGTAATCCATCAGATGGATTTGATATTTTAAAATACAATATGGACAACCTGATCAGAGTTGACAGTTAAACTCTGGGGTGTCCTATGATCATTTTGGTCAAGGAGATGAATTATATGAAAACTATATCCGCATGGGTTCTAAGGATGTTGTTCTACACATTCGACCTATCCGATCGTCGGGTACCATTGCTAGATGGTCACTTCGATTGGTACAGAAATTTATTTCTGTGCTACCAGCTTAGGTTCGGACCTATGAGGTCACACACATTAGAGTTCATGATCCGATCGGATGGTTGATCAATGATTAAGAATCGTTTGAGGGTTAAATGATCAATACGATTAACATTTAACCCAGTGCAAGTATTGCAGGAGGATCGATTAGCAATTCGATTGCTAATTGGCTTAATTTGATTAAGCCAATGGGTTGAGATTAAGTCTAATTAAATATAATTTAATTAGATTTAGTTTGAGCTTGATTGGATCAAGTCCAATTGGTTTATTGGATAAGCCAAGTGCAAGAAAAAATTAGTCCTAGTTCAACTAGGACTTGGGTCAATCTAATTTCTAATTTGATTAGAAAATTAAATCAGATTTAAATCTAATTTAATCTGATTAAATTAGGTTCTTAATTGGGTTAAGACCTATTTTAATTAGATTGATCTAATTTTAATTTGATTTGATTTGGGAAACCAAATTAAAACAAGTCATAAGACAGAATCCTAGTAGGACTAGGATTCCACCTTGCGCCACATAAGCCTTCTCCACGCCCTCTCTCTTATTCAACGCCAATCTCCACTTATTTTGTGTGACAAAAGCCCTCTCCCAAATCTCTCCCACGTTTACAAAAGGTCTCCTCTCTTTTTTATTACATGAAAGATAGTTTGGATCAAATCTAAAAGGAATAAGTTTGGATTTCAAATTCTATGAGATAGAGTTTTAGAAATCCAAAACTCTTTCAATTTTGCACCGAATTTATCCAAATTTTTTTTGAAATTTTCATGACTTTTAGGGTATACATTGTACACCCTTTTCTGGTAATCCATGCATGAAAATATGAAGGAGGTGCTCAAGAGTTGGGCATCCCTTAACTTGCCATGTTTGGATAAGCCTTGACTAGGTGTTTGACCTAGATATGGACTCTATCATATCTCTCTATATAAGATGAGTTTCTTTATGAAATTTTAAAAAAAGTCAGAGATTTAAGAGACCTTTGTGTCATCCAAAAATCAGAGAGAAATACCTTTTGGGCATGGAGATATAAAAGATGCAAGTTTGGATGTCTAGAGAGAAAAACGTGAAGAAGAGGGTCTTCTTCTAGGGTTTTTGTTTTCATATCTTTCCTCCCTCCATCTTGAGTTTCCTGAGAGCATCTCAGATCTGAAACTCCTCCTTCTACTTTTCATCTTTGAAAGAGTCCAAATCAAGAAGAAGGAGGCACCTGATCAACCATCAAAGAAGGATCAGCGCAGTACTAGCATACTGTGCTGATTTCCTGAAGCAGGACTTCTGATCGAGATTCGTGGGCTCGTATGGACGACTCCTAGAGGCTGGATGCATGTGCGGCTTGCAACATCATCCTCAAGCCCAGATCAGCGAGGTTAGAGCATCTAACTTGCAAGGTAATAGATCTGATCTATTATTTAATACATACATTAGATGTAGTATAGAAACATATTAATATGATCAACATGTAGTTCATGCTATATTTATATATTTTAATTTTTAATTTAATACTATATAATAATCATGTAATAGGATCTTAGATCTAGAGATTTTCTAATTTTAAAAAATAAATTTTGATTTATTTTAGTCTTCCGCTGTATGATCTTGAAAAAGTTTCAAGATCTAACCCTGAAACCCTAGATCTGGTTCCTACAATTGGTATCAGAGCCTAGGTTCTTTATTACATGATTATTTATACATGCTTAGATTATTTTTTAGATTAGATCTAATTTATAATCTGATTATTAAATCTGAAATTAAAATTTTAGATCAATCACAAACTATAAGGTTGTCCTGCTGTAAGGTTTACCCCTTACAGTGCAAAGGTTGTCCTAGTTTGTGTAGATCTAGCTTTAATCATAAATTTGTTAGATATGATCTAGATTAAATTTATGATTTATTAGATTTAAAAGATGTTTAAATCTGAAATAAAATCTCTTTGTTAATAATTTTTGTGCAAAGAAATTGTTTAAAGTTGAAATTGTTTCAATTACATGAACCTGTTTAGATTAGATCTAAAGTAGTTTCATGTTTATTTCACTTGCATCTTGATTATGAATCAAATATGCAATATGGTTGGTAGAATCATATTGTAAAATTATTTTACAAATATGAAAATTATTTTTTGAAAAGCCAAACCCAACCCTCAGCCCAAAACTTAATTAAGAATTAAGAAGTTGTTTGAATAGGTTCTAGGATTGTGAATTGAAGAACCTAAGACACAAACCATAACACATTGGGTTAATGGGTTAGCGGGAATTAGGTCCATTAATTGGGTTAGACCTATGGTTAGATTGAAGATGGACTTAATTAGAGAATTGACTAAATCTAATCAATTGTTGTCTTAGATTAGGTCAAGGATTCTCTAGATCAATTACAATAGTTGTAGTTGGTCAAGTCCATGTCTTTAACGAGAACCAAATGGACTTGATTCTTGGCTAAGCGGTCTAGCACGAACTGTTAGGTTGATCTAATCGAAACTAATTAAACCAGTTGGTGTCTAAGGTAAACCAGACCGATGGTTTTTAATTGGGAGCTTGCTTACCTGGCCATTTCTGATGGTGTCTAAGGCAAGCTTTGGCAGACCCTCCCACTGATCGAACTTACCTAGCCTCTTGGTAAAATTATGTTTTGATCGGATCACTTGACTATTTGAGCTGACCCATGTCAGCTAGGTAAATCAGTGTGACTGATTTAGGTGCTCCTAGACCAGCCCTGGTCTCCCTTAAGCTGACTTGGTGAAGCCAGTGGGAGGATCATGATAAGCTGGTTCATCTGACTTCATCCTCTATATTATTTAAATCCTCTAAAATTATTAGGTCCTTAAAATGATAAAGTTATGGAGATAACTGAATCATAGCCTCCCATTAAGGTGTTTGATAATGAATCCATTAACTCAATAATCGTTGCAGACCCAAAGGCCTGGTGCTTGTTGACTAATGGAATTATCACTCATCATATAACGACTTGAAAGTGTCTCTCTAATGGTGGTTAGGTGAGCCAACCAAAGTTGGGCTTAATCATTCGTTGGTTAGATACACCATGTATGATCATGTTAATGGTTGGACCTAACTGGATCCTTACAGTGGAGGCCAAAGCCTACTGATTAGGTTTCTGGGGCAAAATTAAAATTACTAGAAATTATTTAGAGAAACAATTGGTTATGAATCTACCCTTAGATGTACATGGGTTGACCAACCAAAGTTGGGCTTGTGTGCAGTCTAAGTGGATTCTAGTACCCGCTAAGAAATTAGGGTAATTCCTCGAGTTGGAGGTAGAGGCTACCAATTCGAATAAAATAGTGGGAGAAACCTTTTGATTAAAGTCCAAATCTTTAGGTTTAATGAATCAATTACTAATTAAGTTATGGTTCTCCTTTGTGCAAATATGGCCACTCCCTATTGCTCCGATCATTGTTGGACAATGATAAGTTGGTGGGACCCAACTTCGGTAGCTGGTACCGAAAGTTGAAGATAGTCCTGAAGCATGAATGGATCCTATATGTGATAATGGATCCTGCACCTGAGGAGCCAGCTGCCAATGCACGTGGAACAGTCAAAGACACTTACCAGAAGTGGCTCAGTGACCGGACCATGGTGCGCTGTATCATGCTGGCTGTCATGAGCGATGAGTTCAGTCACAGATTCGAGATGGCTCAGCCAAAGGACATGCTTCAAGTGTTGGAGGATGCCTTTGGCACACCCGATGATGTAGAGAGGCACAAGATTAGTTGTGCCATCTTCAATGCCAAAATGCAGGATGGTGCCTCTGTCACTGATCATGTATTGTACATGATCGAGCTGATGGAACGATTGAGCAAGCTCAGCTTTCCCTTGCATGAGCAGCTTGGGAAAGATGCAATACTGAACTCACTGTCCAAGTCTTATCTCCAATTCCTCACTCATTATAGAATGACAAAGCCTGAAGAGAACTACCACGGGTTACTGGGGTTGCTTCAGAACTTTGAGAAGGATCACCAACTTTACAAGGAGTCGGTGAACTTAGTGGGAGGTTCATCTTCTGGTTCTTGACCTTTTAAGAAAGGGAAGAAGAATAAGAAGAAGAAAGTCAAGAAGGTGCAAGTTCAGGCTAGGACATCTGTGCAGAGCCAGACCAAAAAGATCAAGCCTGATAAGAGTCTATTCTACTGGCAAGCACCTTAGATTAGATAGTGTGTTAGATATCTACTTATGACACTGTAGGCTAGGTCATATAAACAAGAACAGAATAAATAGGTTGACTCAAGAGGGAATCCTCGAAGTCAGTGATTGTGAATCACTTCCAACCTGTGAGTCCTGTCTTCTTGGTAAAATGACCAAGTCACCTTTTACTGGAAAAGGTGAGAGAGCTACTAAGCTCTTGGGCCTAGTACATACTGATGTATGCGGGCCCATGAGCACCAGTGCTAGAGGTGGATATTTCTACTTCATAATTTTCACGGATGACCTATCCCGATATGGATATGTCCATCTGATGAAACATAAGTCAGATTCATTTGAAATATTCAAACGATTCCGAAGTGAAGTAGAAAAACAAGCTAGGAAGAGTATTAAAACTCTTCGATCTGATCGAGGAGGAGAATACCTTTCTAGTGAGTTTCTCACATATCTAAGAGAGAATGGGATTCTCTCCCAATGGACTCCTCCAGGAACACCACAGCATAATGGTGTGTCTAAAAGGAGGAATCGGACTCTGTTAGACATGGTCCGATCCATGATGGGTTTTGCTAGCTTGCCGATATTCTTCTGGGGATATGCACTCGAATCGGCCTGTTATCTGTTAAATAGGATTCCAAGTAAGTCTGTAATTAAGACTCCATATGAGATATGGACAGGACGTAAGCCAGCACTTTCACACCTTAGGATCTGGGGGTGCCCGGCCTATGTCAAATGATTAGTCACAAACAAACTTGGACCTAGGTCTGACAAATGCTCATTCATAGGGTACCCTAAAGAGACAAAAGATATTTTTTCTACCATGCTGATGAACAAAAGGTGTTCGTTAGCCTTAAGGCAATCTTTTTAGAAAAGGAGTTCCTTGGTGAAGGAACCATTGCCTCTAAGATTGAACTTGATGAAGTTCAACAGGTAGAAGGACCGACACCAATAGCTGAACCTGAGTCTGATATGATTAGATCATATTCAGAGCCCAATGTACCTGCACCATTAAGGTGATCTGGTAGAGTACCGCGTCACCCGGACAGATACTACGGTTTCTTGGTCCGGGACAGTGATCCCATCGAACTTGATGAGAATAATGAGGATCCGATCACCTATATGGATGCAATGCAGAGACTTGATTCCGAGAAATAGCTTGAAGCCATGAAATCCGAAAAGGAGTCCATGAAGGTCAACGATGTATGGACATTGGTTGACCCACCTGAAGGGGTTAAACCCATTGGATGTAAATGGATCTTCAAAAGGAAGAGGGGCGCAGACAGAAAGGTGGAGACCTATAAAGCCCATCTGGTAGCCAAGGGGTATCGTCAACGTTATGGTATTGACTATGACGAGATATTTTCCTCTGTGGCAATGCTCAAATCTATTCAGATAATGCTTGCAATAGCTGTCCATCTAGATTATGAGATCTGGCAGATGGATGTAAAGACAGCTTTCCTGAATGGAGAGCTGACCGAAGAGGTGTATATGATACAACCTGAGGGGTTTACATCCACAGATGAGTTCAAGGTGTGCAAGCTTCAGAGATCCATTTATGGATTGAAGCAAGCTTCTCGGAGTTGGAACATGCGTTTTGATAAGGTGATCAAAATGTATGGCTTCATTAAGAATGGAGAAGAGCCCTGCATCTATAAATGGGCAAATGGTCCAGTTGTGGTATTCCTTATCTTGTACGTGGATGACATTCTCTTAATCGGGAATGACATTCCCGCACTACAGGGAATAAAAGTTTGGTTGTCATCACAGTTCTCCATGAAGGACTTAGGTGAAGCATCCTACATCCTAGGGATGAAGATCTATAGGGATAGATCTAAAAAGATGCTTGGATTATCCCAGTCCATGTACATAGACACTATGCTGAAGAGGTTCAGCATGGAGAATTCCAAGAAGGGCTATCTACCGATAGGCCAAGGAATTTCTCTCTCTAAGAAGGATTGTCCGACAACTCTTGAAGAGAGAGAGCATATGAGTAGAGTCCCATATGCTTCAGTCGTGGGATCTATCATGTACGCCATGACATGTACAAGACCAGATGTGGCATACTCACTAGGAGTAGTGAGTAGATACCAATCTGATCCTGGAGAAAACCACTGGAAAGTGGTTAAAGCCATCCTTAAGTATTTGAGAAATACTAAGGACTAATGGTTGGTTTATGGCGAGTCAAATCTGAAACTTGTGGGGTTCACAGACTCCAGCTTCCAATCTGACCATGATGACAGCAGGAGTGTGTCGGGTTATATCTTTACTCTGAATGGTGGAGCCATCTGCTGGAAGAGTTTCAAGCAGCATACTGTGGCAGACTCTGTTTGTGAAGCGGAGTACATCGCAGCATCGGATGCCGCGAAGGAAGCTGTGTGGCTAAGAAAATTCATCACCGAGCTCGGAGTAGCACCCTCCCTCGATGGTCCAGTCCTGCTCTACTGCGACAGCACTGGTGCCATAGCTCAGGTGAAGGAACCCAAAGCACATCAGCGAATGAAGCATATCTTGCACCGCTTCCACCTGGTCCGAGAGATCGTGGATCGAGGCGATGTCGACCTTCAGAAGATCGACGGAAAGAAGAACCTGGCCGACCCCTTCACTAAAGCCCTGGCGATAAAAGAGTTCGACAACCACAAGTCGAAGATGGGTATTAGATACTGTGCCGAGTGGCTTTAGGACAAGTGGGAGTTGTTAGGAAATGTGTCCCAAAAAGCCAATCGTCAAGCTGTTGACGATTGAGCAACTAAGTATTGTAATTAATTTGTTAATAAATAAAATATATTTGGTATTTTCATCATAAGCTTTCATCTTCTAATGAACTCCGTTGTTATGATGAAGTCCTTAGGACTATTTAGATTCGATAAAGAGAGGATTTATCGATTAGTCTTTAAAACTGTTCACGACCAAATGATAGGCTGTTAATAAGGACAACAGCTTCTATCGAGCATAGGTTGCTGTAGGCCATATGGGTTGGTTGTCCTCTTAACCAAGGAGTGTGGAGACACTGGTATGGCATATAGGTGAGATGTAAGGGTACATTATCATTGAACGTGACCAACTCCAGAGCATTCTGCTGTCGAGAATGTCTCTGATGGGATATAGGTATAAGTGTCCCTTAGACCTGAAATCGCCTCAGTGACTTGCAAGCAACTCACTGTGCTTTGGTACTGGACTAACTGAATTTCTAATTCAGGGATGGAAGGCTTCTGGGCACAGTCAAGTACTTGCGAAGTCAGAGTGTGATCGAGATGGGATTGACCACTCCAAGAGTTGGAGAAGAATGAGTCGCTATATTTCAATTTAGCAAAACTTTGGCCAGGGTAATCCATCAGATGGATTTGATATTTTGAAATATAATGTGGACAACCTGATCAGAGTTGACAGTTAAACTCTGGGGTGTCCTATGATCATTTTGGTCAAGGAGATGAATTATATGAAAACTATATCCGCATGGGTTCTAAGGATGTTGTTCTACACATTCGATCTATCCGATCGTCGGGTACCACTGCTAGATGGTCACTTTGATTGGTACAGAAATTTATTTCTATGCTATCGGCTTAGGTTTGGACCTATGAGATCACACACATTAGAGTTCATGATCCGATCGGATGGTTGATCAACGATTAAGAATCGTTTGAGGGTTAAATGATCAATACGATTGACATTTAACCCAGTGCAAGTATTGCAGGAGGATCGATTAGCAATTCGATTGCTAATTAGCTTAATTTGATTAAGCCAATGGGCTGAGATTAAGTTTAATTAAATATGATTTAATTAGATATAGTTTGGGCTTGATTGGATCAAGTTCAATTGATTTATTGGATAAGCCAAGTGCAAGAAAAAACTAGGAAAAACTAGTCCTAGTTCAACTAGGACTTGGGTCAATCTAATTTCTAATTTGATTAGAAAATTAAATCAGAATTAAATCTAATTTAATCTGATTAAATTAAGTTTTTAATTGGGTTAAAATCTATTTTAATTAGGTTGATCTAATTTTGATTTGATTTGGTTTGGGAAATCAAATTAAAATAAGTCATAAGACAGAATCCTAGTAGGACTAGGATTCCACCTTGCGCCACATAAGCCTTCTCCACGCCCTCTCTCTTATTCAACGCCAATCTCCACTTATTTTGTTCGACAAAAGCCCTCTCCCAGATCTCTCCCACATTCACAAAAGGTCTCCTCTCTTCTTTATTACATGGAAGGTGGTTTGGATCAAATCTAAAAGGAATAAGTTTGGATTTCGAATTCTATGAGATAGAGTTTTAGAAATCCAAAACTCTTTCAATTTTGTACCGAATTTATCCAAATTTTTTTTGGAATTTTTGTGGCTTTTAGGGTATACATTGTGCACCCTTTTTTGGTAATCCATACACAAAAATATGAAGGAGGTGCTCAAGAGTTGGGCGTCCCTTAACTTGCCATGTTTGGATAAGCCTTGACTAGGTGTTTAACCTAGACAAGGACTCTATCATATCTCTCTATATAAGATGAGTTTCTTCATGAAATTTTATAAAAAGTTATAGATTTAAGAGACCTTTGTGCCATCCAAAAATCAGAGAGAAATACCTTTGGGTCGTGGAGATATAAAAGATACAAATTTGGGTGTCTAGAGAGAAAAACGTGAAGAAGAAGAGGGTCTTCTTCTAGGGTTTTTATTTTCATATCTTTCCTCCCTCCATCTTGAGTTTCCTGAGAGAATCTCAGATCTAAAACTCTTCCTTCTACTTTTCATCTTTGGAAGAGTCCAAATCAAGAAGAAGGAGGCACCTGATCAACCATCAAAGAAGGATCAGCGCAGTACTAGCATACTGTGCTGATTTCCTGAAGCAGGACTTCTGATCGAGATTCGTGGGCTTGTGTGGATGACTCCTAGAGGTTGGATGCATGTACGGCTTGCAACATCATCCTCAAGTCCGGATCAGTGAGGTTAGAGCATCTAACTTGCAAGGTAATAGATCTGATCTATTGTTTAATACATACATTAGATGTAGTATAGAAACATATTGATATGATCAACATGTAGTTCATGCTATATTTATATATTTTAATTTCTGATTTAATGCTATGTAATAATCATGTAATAGGATCTTAGATCTAGGAATTTTTTGATTTTAAAAAATAAATTTTGATTTATTTTAGTCTTCCGCTGTATGATCTTGAAAAAGTTTCAAGATCTAACCCTGAAACCCTAGATCTGGTTCCTACACAATGTGTGTGAGAATTCTTGAATCTTCACCCTCTAAATTAACTTAAGCATCTATAAAAATCAAGGTGAAGACCATTCCATAGGGGAGGCATGCTTTGGTCTTGGATCTATCTGCAGCATTTTTTATTTGATCCAACATCTTGAAAGGCAGATTTATAGCAGTCCCCTCTACCAAAAAATACATTATAGTCAGTTCTCTCTTGGCAATCCAGTCAAAACATCCAATCTTAGGAAAAATAATTCTACTAACAATGCTATGAAGAAGTAGTTTAGCGGGTAATTGGTTTGCCTTATGAAAATCAAAATTTTCAACATCATCCCTCTCCAAAATCCTTTTTAATCCAACAAGATCATTTTCTAAGGAGGGATAGCATATGCCAGTCTTGGGCATTTCCAATAGGTGCCCTAATTTTCTTTCACTTAAGACAATCACAGTGTTTTTCATAGTTGATTGAAGGGTGCCTGTGTCCTCTCTCAAATTCTCAAAGAACTCCCTCATCAGGTTAGGGTAAGTGGGTACCTCTAAAGAATATATCTTCTCCCACCCTTATTGGTCGAGCCAATTGCCAATCCAAAAGTGCTCCTTTTTCCGAAATCAAAAATACACTTTTCTGCATGTGGTGACTGCACAAGAGGCCATGGAGACTCAGGCCGGAGGTAGGATAGATGCTGGAGGGGTTGGACAGAGTGCATCTAAGTCTTCTCAAAGTTTTACCCATTTCTTCGGAAGGTTCTGCTCCTCTACTCCTCTTCATGATGGCAGATCAAACTTTGGGGGCCATAATGCTCAAATCTCTCAAGAAATCGAGGTCGATTAGTAATAAGAGGGGTTGAATAGGGCTAGGAGATGAGTTGTGGGGGTTTTAGGGTGAGCAGGCTCAAAAGAAATGAGAACGAGAATGAATAAGAGTTTTAAAAGCCAGCTTAAAAAGCATGGACCTGACAGTCTAGTCAGCTTGGAGGTTTCATCCGAGTCGACTCAAGCCTTGTCTCAGAACAAAAAATCAAGTTTCACCACATTTGATCTTGAAAAAGTTCTGAGACGACTCAAATCAATGAATACAATGGAGATTCTCAATAGAAAAAATGGGATGATCAAGAAGATTAAAGGGTTTAGAGGTAAGGTTTTCAATTAGAAAGGATCACATATACCTAATTTTTTTCTAATCATTCTAAACCTATCCTCACTAAAGGGTTTGGTGAAGATGTTAGGAAGTTAGTTTTCAATACCAATAAATTCAAGTACAATATCATTATTTTGAATATGATCTCTAATAAAATAATATCTTATTTCAATATGTTTTGTCCTAGAATGTTGAATTGAGTTTTTAGTTAAGTTTATTGTACTAATGTTGTCACATTTGATTGAAATTTTAGTTTGTTCAATACCATAGTCCTTGAGTTATTACTTAATCCCAAGGATTTGAGCACATAAACTCCCTACTGCAATGTACTCGACCTCGACTGTGGACAGTACAACTAAGTTTTACTTTTTGCTAAACCAAAAGATTAAGGAGATCAAGTAAATATGCAGTCAAACTGTAGCAACCTCACTATGAATAGCTGAGGCACTATAGGTCAAAGAATTACTCACACAACTACAGCATCAAGAAAGTCACTAATGAATGAGTAGATATCCAAGTGACTTCTCATTTTAATCACGCTCAGTACCATTGTTCTCTAATAACCACCTACACTCTCACTCAATGTTCCTGTTGGGTCTAAAATACCCCCAGTCGAAGTTTGTAAAAGACCGACCCTTCCAGAACTGTTCCGGCTTCCGACCTTGTGTGGCATCTTTCTGAACTTCCTCGACCGTCTGAGCTTCCATAATATCATCCGGACTTCTCCGATGATGAGCTTCTCCGTTCATCTATCAGGCCACTCCAAAGGCTCTCTGGGCTTCACTATCAGCCGATCTTCTACAATGAACAACTATTCTCCGAATCCCTTCCAGACTTTCTCCGACCATGGATGACCCTACTCTGAACTTTTTTCGGACTTCATCAATATCCAAGCTTCTCTGACAACAAGATTTTTACAGTAACCAGACTCCATCCAAGTTTCTACGACGATCGACCGCCTTCTGGATTTCACCCGAGCTTCTGCGAGAGCCAAACTTCTACAGCAAGCAGTCTACTCCGAACTCCTACTACAGGCGGTCTGCTTCGAATATCCACTCCGGATCCCAGACGAGCTTTTACAATGGGACAGGTTCCACCGATCAAGTCATCACTCTAAGCTTCCATGACAACCGATCTTTGATCGAGCCTCTACAATAAGTGGCCTCCTTTCAGCCTTCTGTAAGAACCGGACTCCGTCCGAACTTCCACAGCGGATGGATTCCGGATGAGCTTCTACAACAGATGGGCTCCAGCAGCTGAATTTTTACAATGGCCGATCACCTCCGATGTCTGTCGAACCTCCCCAGCCATCAGCCTTCAATAGCGTCAGCCAGACTTCCACAATGCCATCCAGACTTCCACAGGATCCCCAGACTCCTCCAGCGGACGAACCTCCCCAACGCCATCCGAAGTCCACCGCCGGCCGACCCTCCGCCAGATTCTTCATGAAACCAGACTTCTCTGACGGATAATCTTCAAACGAGCTTCCACATCAGGCAAATCCCAGACGGACTTCTCTAGCAATCGGACTCCTACCGAACTTCACCAACAGAAAGTCTCCATCCGAGCATCTACAGTAGATGACTCCTGCCTGTAGCATCAGCGCCCAAGACATCCGATAATAGTAGACTCATCAACAACCTCGAAAATATCCGAGCTTCTCCTAGATCGATGAGATAGAGAGCCATTCCGCTCCATCAGACATCCCAGCCGAGCTCCAGCCGACAGATCCGAACTCTCTAGCAAGTCACGACAACGGACACCACTCCACTCTCTGGGCTCTACCACTCTCTGGTAAGTCGCGACAACGGACACAACTCCACTCTCCGTAACAAACTCCATGTGGCCTTGAATGGCCTCTGACGCCACTACTCTCCATAACAAACTCCGCATGGCTCTGAACGGCCCACTACCAGACGGTTACAGACACCGTTGTCAATCAGTTATGCTCTCCATCTATAAAAAGGGACCCCCAGATACGTTCTTCTCTAAGCTCTAAACTCTATCTCGAAATTCTACTAAAATTTCCACTCGAGCACTCCATTTCTGTTGAAGCAGAGTACTGAATTGAGCGTCGGAGGATCTTGTCGGAGCACCCCCAACTCTGGTTTAGACTTCCCTTACAGGTCCTGACAGCAGTCGCGGTCATCTCAACTCCAGTAACTCCGACTTCGGCGGAATTCTGCACCAACATAATTGGCGCTAGAGGAAGGAGCTTGTGTCTTCGCAGTACCCTTGTTCTTAAAGGAGTGCTCAATGGGACTGTCTCCGGTCATCTTCTCCGACATCCTCTTCTCCTTCCCCTACTAGATCTCCACTTGATGCCTCCCCGAAAGGCATCCACCAGGTGATCCACAGCCTCTGCGTCCAGATCTCAGCGAGCTCCGTAAGATCCAGCCTCATCTCCAGTTTTTCAGGCTCCTCCTCCTCCTCCGGCAACGACAGTCGGCATGGAGCAGTTCGATCTGCTGGTTCAGCAGGTCAAAGGCCTCATCGAAGCAGTGTAGGCCATGCAGCAGCAGCAGCAACAGCTGCAGGCATCAGTGCGGTTGGAAAGAGCATCATCAAAGTTCCAAAATCCGATGGTAGGGTGGGCCACTTGGGCCAGTCACCCTATCTTCCTCGGAAAGGGGAATCCGAGGGTGGAGAGCCCTCAGTCTGATCATGATTCCACCCCCGGAGGATCCCTACCTCCATTCTACCAGAAGATCCTCGAGACTCGCAGTTGAGAGGACCTCCTGGATCAAAGGCTCCAGGAGATGAACCGACGGATCGAAGAACTCCACCACACTCCTCCTACTTATGGTGAGGACATCTATACTGACCCTCTTTTCTCTCAAATGATCATCAACACCATCTCTGGAGGGCCCCGGAGGGGAGCGGTCAGTGGATCGGCCGGACCGCTCAAGCGGCAAAGAACTGAAGGATCTATAATCTTTACTGAAGAAGATGCCCGGGAGATCCAATTCTCCCATAATGATGCGGTTGTAGTTTCTTTAAATATTGCTGATTATGACATACGTCACATTCTTGTTGATAGTGGAAGCTTGATCGATATTTTATTTTACGATGCATTCTCAAAAATATCCATCCCTGATGGTCGGTTGGGGCCGATTAACTCCCTGTTGGTAGGGTTTACTGACGATGCTATGCCAATGGAGGGAGTAATAACTTTGACTGTACTTATAGGTTGGTATCTGAAGCAATCTAGAGTGCTAGTGTATTTCCTGATAGTAAGGGCGCCGTCCGCTTACAATGCAATACTCAGCCGACCTGGCCTCAATGCCCTCCGAGCTGTACTATCGACCTACCATTTGAAATTGAAATTTTTTACTAGTCAGGGGGTCGGAGAAGTCAGAGGAGATCAAGCCCTGGCAAGACATTGCTATAATATAGCCCTACAAAGAAGTGGTCAGCTTGACCCCTGTCCGATTGATGGATTGGACACCCACGACGACCTGACTGAAGAGCGGGGTAAGCCAATAGAAGATCTTGTCTCAATTCCTTTGAATGATGGGAATGAAGAGCACGTGGTGAAGATCGGCTCCAACTTGGGGAAAGAGGTGCAGACGCAGCTTATCAATTTTCTACAAAAGAATGCGGATGTTTTCGCTTGGGCTCCGACGGACATGCCAGGGATCGATGCTGAAGTTATGGAACACCGTCTGGCTGTTGATCCTAGACACCGATCGATGAAAGAAAAAGTTTGAAGTCATGCATCGAAAAAACAAATGGCAATAGCTGAGGAAGTTGATAAACTCCTGAAAGCCGAGTTCATTAGAGAGGTCAACTATCCGAGCTGGGTTTCCAATATGGTCCTGGTTAAGAAGGCGAACGGTAAATGGAGGATGTGCATAGACTTCAAAAAGCTGAATAAAGCCTGTCCGAAGGACAGTTACCCTCTGCCCAGAATCAACCAATTGATGGATGCAACCTCGGGCCACGAGCTTCTCATTTTCATGGATGTATTCTCCAGCTACAATCAAATCAGGATGGCGTCAGAGGATGAAGAAAAAACTATTTTTATTACTAACCGTGGCCTTTATTGTTACAGGGTCATGCCTTTTGGCCTCAAAAATGTAGGGACGACCTATCAACAGCTGGTAAACAAGATCTTCAAAGAACAGATCGGCCGCAACATGGAGGTCTACGTGGACGATATGCTCGTAAAAAGCAAATCCTCGATGAACCACGTCGTCGACCTTGAGGAGACCTTCAGCGCCCTCCGAAAATACAAGATGAAGCTGAACCCAGCCAAGTACACTTTTGGAGTAACCTCAAAAAAAATTTTTGGCTTTATGGTATCGGGGTGCGGGATCGAAGCAAATCCGAAAAAGATTCACGCCATCCAGGAAATGACCGTCCCAAAG